>NC_041392.1:354962034-354987749 GCF_002162155.2 Triticum dicoccoides
AGCAGAAGGGTGACAACTCGATCTAATCGTAATCTGTCAATTGGTTTCTCTCTCGAACATTGTGTCTCTATGCCTCGCTCAGTAGCACCCTCGATATGTAGACTTCTCACACGCGCACAGCTGTAGTGACGATGATGCTAAACCCAGTGTGCCTCGTTTTTACCGGCCACATGTCATAGTTTTCACCCTGTTTTCTGTTAATTAACAAGGAAACCTTTTCTTTGTTAGTACTAGTGAATCTTAAATCATTCGGGGAAGACATAAAATATATCACTTCAACCCAATTATCGCAGTAACTATTTTAAAAGAAACTAGCTAGATGCCCGTGCGTTGCACGGAACATCAAGATGCATTTGTATGAGTAGTTTATCTTGGGAGAGAAATGGATGAACGAGGGAAGTCCGTATTTGCGAACGTGGAGAGGGGTGTGGGTATATTTTTGGAAAATTGCCATAGTGCCCTTCCTATCCGTTAGATATAAATCTGACGGCCTATATTGCAAGATGGCACGCACAGCATCATCGCCAACTCTGTTTTCTACTCCCTCCGTTCCTAAATATTTGTCTTTTTAGAGATTTCATCAAGTGACTAAATATGGATCAAAATGAGTGAATATACACTCTAAAATATCTCTACATACACATTCGTATGTGGTAGTCCATTTGAAGTCTGAAAAAGACAAATACTCCCTCCGTTCCTAAATATAAGACGTTTTAGAGATTCTACTATAAACTACATACAGATGTATATAGACATACTTTAGAGTCTAGATTCACTCATTTTGATCCGTATATAGTCTATAGTGGAATCCCTAAAAAGTCTTATATTTGGGAACGGAGGGAGTATTTAGGAACGGATGGAGTATAAGAGTAGACATGGAGATATATCTCCAGCATGGTCTACAACTAAAATGTGCTGGACTGGTTAGCACCGGATGCTCGCAACGCGATGACATGAGTTCGAATTTTGTCTTTAACTTTAGATTTTTATATTATGTATTACTTATTTAATATATACTTCTTTCGCTACTGTACTCACAGTGGAACCCATAGAGTACTTAGAATACAAGATTACGGATGGACTTGTTTCTTTTTAACTTTCTATACGAAGCTGTAGCCACCCTGCACGTGTACACTATACATGCAATTAACTTTTTATAAAGGGACAATCATACACGCAATTAACTCAAATCGATTGGATGTCACTCTATTATTTCCAGCATAAGAGCATCTCCAATGGCAGCCGACAAATTTCCTCCCGCTTCCTTCCGCGAAGGACGACATCAAACGCCAGCGGCATACATTTTCACAACTCTACCAACCGGATGAAATTCGTGCAAACACGGACTGATTTCATATAACCATGAATAATTTCGTATAAAAAAGCCAGATCTTCATATAAACATGATGAATTTCATTGCATTTACATTAACTAAGTGGTGCCAACCCGACTCTCTTGGTATAATTGATACTCCCTCCGTCCGGAAATACTTGTCGTAGAAATGGATGTATCTAGACTTATTTTAGTTATAGATACATACAATTTATCCATTCTTAGAACAAATATTTCCCGCCAGCGGGAGAGGGAGAACATAATCTAAATGGCCACCCGCGGATCCCTTTGTCTTCCTCATGTCTGGCAGACACTTGTGGGGTCGACAAAGGTCCTCGGAAGAGATGAAACAGCAAAGAAACCACCTGAATGCGCATTCGTCGCCTCGGCGGTGGCCTTCATGGGACCCAAGTGGTAGCAGCCTCCCGTGTTCTACTTCTCCTCAATGATGGCGGCAGACACAGAGAAGCTGGCCACCGACTCGTCACTCTCCATGCACCCGGATTATGTCCCTGCCTGCATGGAGCTGCCACAGGCACGGGAGGCGCGCCCACAGACACCGGTGGCGTGGTATGATGTGGCAGCGACGACACCCGTACGGGTGTGCTCTCCGCCGTGCTGGCGTGGAGCAACTCGCCACTCCTCATCGAGCTGAACTGGAGCGGCAAGTTGCTAAACCACGCGCCTGCTTGGGGCGGCAACTGGCTCCGTCGAGCCAAGCAAGGTTGGTGGAGCACCGAACGGCCTCGCCCGTATCCGGAGGGCTTGGTGGGCCACCCAACCGGGTAATATGCCGGAGAACGGCTACTCGGAAGCCGTCAGAAGAGTGGAGAAAATTGTGAAGGAGGAGATGGGGGAGCGGCGGAGGGGTGCGATTCTTGCCCGCTGTTTGTCTGGCCTCGTGTAAATACAGGGCGGACAGTAGGAGCTTGGCCGGCGTCTGGCCTCGTTTAAACTGAGGGCGGATGGGAGGAGCTCGGCCGGTGTTGCGTTTAATTCTGGCCCGCTCATGAACGGACGTGTGGCCAGAGTAGGTTTCTCGGTTTGCATGCGGGTTTAATGGAGGCGAGGAGGCGTGTTCAGCTGGGCGTGCAGCGGGCGGCGCAGTACTATTCGATTTGACAGCGGGCGGCACAGTTCCCGATACAGCTTTAATGCAGACGGGGGAGGGAGTAGAGGTTCCCGAAATATTGAAATGCCAATGCATCCTCCTTCAATTAATGCATGAGGGAAGTAATGGAAGGAGGACCAGGAAAAGAGGCTGCACGATGTCAATGGAATGCAGTTTGCCCTCATATAAAGGCGCCCCTCCATTCCAGTGCATCTACCACATCGTACGCACCTAAGCATTTGCCTAAGCACGTACACTACGCGCAAAAGTCCTCGCACCAGACCCATGGCGGCGATGCGCGCGAGCGGCCAGCGGCTGTGCCAGATGGTCCACGGCGGCCTGCGGCATGGCACTGAGGATCGTCTCCAGACGGTGTTGGCGACCGGCTGGTGGATGGCTGCCGTCAATGCCAACTACGACTCTTAGTTGGACCAGATGATCGTTGCCACCACCAACAAGTTCACCATCCTCAAGTAGCTCGCGGACGACATCGCCATACTCCTCCAGCCCGCACGCCCAGGCTACTCATTGCCTGCCACCCTAATCGGCCTCCATGGCCAGAACCTCTTTCAAGCACTGGTGGCCCTACGACTACCCACCGATGCCATGAAGAATGTCCACCTGGAGGTCGCACTCGGCGTGAGGCGCCTCGCCCTGCAAGAATTCGTCAACCTACATATCCACATGTACGAGAAAATCGTGTACATAGGTATCTACAAGGCCAGTGAGGACGCTACGACATTGGCCTTCCTCAACCGGTTGGAAGCCTTGGATGCCTTTGCTGAGAAGCACCTCGACCTCGCCACAAAAGCCGCCGCTCCTTAGCCGCCGGTTGGTGGCCCGACGCACTAAGTTGAGAAGGAGGAGGTCATACGTTGATGGATGCATCTTTCTTCTTGCCTTCTATAACCACCACTACGATCTCATCATCATCATCGCCTTAATTCTTATTGTGTTGTTGCATTCTCGTTCCAGTCAATACCGACATGTGCGATCCCTTTGCTTAATTATATACATCACTTTAACTAGTACTCCATCCATCAATTTATAAGTTGTGCTTACCTTTTCCATCATCTTCGTGCAACGCGTGGGCATCTTGCTAGAAACACTAGAACATGTCAAACCCCATGTGACCAAACCGACGATGCGCCAACCTAGCTACTACATACCCTGCTTATCTGGCGGAAATAGCCCCGCCCTAGTGTTTCCAATCATTATTTCTATATATCGATCGTGCCAAGGAGCAGAACCAAAATGTTACAATTTATACATGTTTCACTACTCCTACTCCTATAAAAGACTCAGTTGGTGATGGTTGTGTGATGAGGACATCAATACCATTGTTACACCCACAGCCCCTGCTGCTATACATACTTGACCAATTACTAGAGCTCGCGCACGCCAATTAAATTATCAGGTACTTTCATTTCTTGGTAAGGATTCTAATGTTCATGAGAATATAATGCTGCCTAAATTGGATACATTTTTTTGCTTACAAATGAGGGGCCTGGCATGAATAAGAGGGATGAACACTAGAGCAAGTCCAAGCATGGAGATGATGGCATGCGCAAGGGAACAAGAACGGAGTTCCAAGTGATGATTTCAGGACTTTGAAGCCTCCATAAGGAGTGCATGAAGCCTTGTATGGAATATACAAGATGCCACTTCATAAATTCCGTCCAGAGGCTATTCTAGGTGCTGCGTCACCTTATTATTGGGCCAGGTCCATGTATTTTCGAAATACTTAAGTATAGGCTGTTTTTCGAGTCCGTATGTGTGGGGAAACAAGAGTTAGGGTTGGTTTCGGACCCCTCCTCCAAGGGCCACGAACCCCCCCCCCCTCTTCCTCCATATATACAACCCTTAGGGCGTTGTTTAGACTTTGAGTTTTGTTGAGATTAAAGTTCGCCATAGATGCAACTTCACGTACTTTGTTTGTGTTCAACGACAGGACAAAGGCATCACAGAACCCCACCTTCATTAATAAAGCTTTCCTATTTTATTCGCAATATCCAGATTGCAATCTCAGTTTCTTGCTTGTTCTTCATTTGCTCGCAGGAAATAGACCCTCGTGGTCAGGTTGATCGTGCTTCGGCGTGGTCAATAAACCTCAGAAGTTGGTTTAGCGATTGCTAAGGCGCGACGTCTTCGCACGTTCGTAGTCGGATCGTCAAAGTCGACTCCCACAGAAAATGATATCTATCTCATCGAAACATTGGGACACCTTCGCCTCTATCAAGTGGTATCAGATTTCTAGGCTGCTCGGTGAGATTTTTATAGTTTTTCATAGTTTAGATCGAGTCTGTTCTTCATACCTACAGTCCACGAAAAAGCCAAAAAAAATTAGGGTTAGTTCATCATATCTGAATCAGTCTGAGCCTTTGCATAGTCTTTTCATATTTTGCTTTGTTGAATTTGCGGTTGCATGGTCGTGTCTAGTTGCTGGTCTTTGAGTCTAGTCTTTTAGAGTTTTGAGTTCTGGTCATAAGTTGTCACGCCGCCGCTGCACCATCATCGTCGTCCCTGCCATCTACCTCCCACGGCTTATCCTCCACCGATCCGTCTTCATATACCATCACCAATCCGTATCCATATACCACCACCAATTCGTATCCATATACCACCACCAATCCATATCCATATACCACCACCAATCCATATCCATATACCACCACCGTTGCCATATCCTACCACCATATATCCACCACCAATCCGAGTTCTTGACATATTAGGTTTGTTTTCGAGATCCGTCTAATTTCCGATTCGTGTTCCTTGCCTAAGTAGGTTTCGGAAAAAATGCTGCCCTGATTTCCAAAAAAAGTCAAAAAACAATTCGTGCCCATCATGTCCGTTTGACGAGGGAAGAGGTTTGAGACACTCGCCATTATAGTGATTTTTCGCAAAAAAAAGAGGAGCGCAATAAAAAAACAGAGCAAAAAAAGTTCCAGAGTGTGCTTCTCCCTTGTTTCCGTGCAGTGTCATGATTTTGTTAGTGTTCTAGGCTCGCGTCTCTAGCACGGTCTAGCCTAGGACCAACACAGTACCGTCGTTGAGCGTTTATTCAACTTTGCATCTCTGAATTGATTATTGCTGACCCTTTTTGCTACCGTATTATAAGCCTTCCCAGCTCCACATACATCTATGTCGTGCGTTTGACTCTCCCTAGTAATCGCTCTATCCAAGCTTTGAGAGTTTTGACTACGACGGTTGCCAATCACCGCCTGCTGCTGGGTAAGAAGTGGTAAGAATTTAAAATTTGCTTGACGGATTTGTGACACCCACCGCCACCTCTTGTTAGTAGTATGTAGGATCATATTCTTGTGTGTTTCTATTGCTGCTAACCATGGCAGGATCACAAGCCGACGAGACTGACTGGGAGAACATGACAAATAAGGATTTGCATGATAAATTTCAGCAAATGATGAGTGGACAGGTGCAAGATGTGCTAAACAGATTTGAAGACGCCATGGAAAAGATAGATGGCATGGAGAAGACGTTCGAAACAAAGCTCGATAACAAGTTTAATGAATTGCTCGTGCGTCTTCCACCACCACCACCGGCTGCACCTAACGCACCTCTACAACAACAACAACAACAACAACAACAACAACAACAACAACAACAACAACAACAACAACAACAACAACGACGACTACCTCCACGTCTCGAAACAGCCCTCCGCCGAGCGAGCCGTCTCCCTCTTTGTGCCTGGCCAAACTGTTGGTGCTGCTGTTGATACTTCTGTGGCTCCTGCTGCTGATGCGGATGAGGATGATTTTGCGGGAGATTACGAGGATGAGGTTGATCAAAATCAGAACTATGTGCAACCACCAGCACCACAACCACCAGGTCGTCCACATGCAAATAATGGCAATGGTAGGGCTACCCCTCAGGTACGAGATCATGACCATCTCCCTAAACTGAAATTGAATATTCCACCATTTGAGGGTAGATATGTTCCTCATATATATCTTACTTGGGAGTTACAAACTGAACAACGATTTACATGTTTACAATATCCCGAGGAGAGACGTGTTCCTGCTGCTATTTGTGCTTTCACTAGTTTTGCATGTGTTTGTTGGTCTGAGCATTGTAGATTATATCCGATTCCAGCTACTTGGGCTGCTTTGAAAACTGCTATGCGTACTCGTTGGGTTCCACCATATTATCAACGTGAATTACTTCAAAAATTGCAGCGTTTAAGACAAGGAAAAAATTCTGTAGAAGAATATTATCAGGAATTACAAACTGGCATGATTATATGTGGTATTATTGAGGAGAATGAAGCTATGCTTGCACGTTTTATGGGTGGATTAAATAGAGAGATTCGGACCATTCTAGAGTATAAGGAGTATACTAATATCACTTGTTTATTCCATCTTGGTTGTAAAGCTAAACGTGAAGTGCATGATCGACAGGCATTGGCGCGAACTAACTTTTCTGCAGGTCGATCTTCATCATGGACACCACATGCATCCTCTACTTCCACTGCACCAGCATCTCCACTAGGTGCCATCTCCAGTCGTGATACAAGAAAGCAGTCACAACCACCACTATCTGCCAAGAGCACACCTGTCGGGTCTACACAGAGCTCTTCTTCTTCCATGGCATCAACAGGGCACACAAGTGATATTATTTGTCGTTGTTGTAAGGGAAGAGGACATTTTGTGAGAGAATGCCAATCTCAGCGTGTGATGATTGCTACTGAGGATGGTGGGTAAGAGTCCGCTAGTGACTATGATGAGGAGACTTTGGCTCTTATTACACATGAAGAACACGGTGGGAGGATTCTGATCATGAGACGCAATACATGGCTGCTGAAGATGCTGACAGGTATGAATGTTTAGTTGCTCAACGTGTTTTGAATGTGCAGGTTATACAAGCTGAGCAAAATCAGAGGCATAATTTGTTCCATACAAAGGGAGTTGTGAAGGAACATTCTGTTCGCGTCATCATAGATGGAGGGAGTTGCAACAACTTGGCTATCATGGAGATGGTGGAGAAGCTATCTCTCACCACGAGACCACATCCACATCCTTACTACATCCAATGGTTCAACAACAGCGGCAAGGTTAAGGTAACACGTACTGTTCGTGTGCATTTTAGTATCTCTACATATGCTGATTATGTTGATTGTGATGTGGTACCTATGCAAGCATGTTCCTTATTACTTGGTAGACCATGGCAATTTGATAAAAATTCTGTACACCATGGTAGAAACAATCAGTATACTCTTGTTCATAAGGATAAAAATATTACTTTGCTTCCTATGACTCCTGATTCCATTTTGAAAGATGATATTAATAGAGCTAATAAAGCAAAACAGGAGAAAAATAAGAGTGAAAATCAGATTGTGGCAAAAGAATTTGAGCAACAAATGAAACCTAATAATAAACCATCTAGTGCTGCTTCTGAAATTAAATTTAAAAAGTGCATGTTTACTTGCCGCCAAATCTGATATTGATGAGCTAGATTTCAGCAAACCTATTTGCTATGCTTTTGTGTGCAAAGAGGCATTATTTTCATTCGAGGACGTGCCTTCCTCTTTTCCCCTGCCATCACTAACATTTTGCAGGAGTTCACTGACGTCTTCCCACAAGATGTGGATTACCACCTATTCGAGGGATTGAGCATCAAATTGACTTAATTCCCAGTGCATCGCTACCCAACCGTGCACCATACCGTACCAATCCGGAGGAGACGAAGGAGATTATGCATCAAGTACAGGAGCTGCTCGACAAAGGTTATATACGCGAATCCCTTAGTCCTTCTGCTGTTCCTATCATTTTAGTGCCGAAAAAGGATGGTATGTCGCGTATGTGTGTTGATTATAGAGGCGTTAATAATATTACTATTCGTTATCGTCATCCTATTCCTAGGCTAGATGATATGCTTGATGAATTGAGTGGCTCTGCAATATTCTCCAAAGATGATTTGTGTAGTGGATACCATCAAATTCGTATGAAATTGGGAGATGAATGGAAAACAACATTTAAAACTAAGTTTGGATTATATGAGTGGTTAGTCATGCCTTTTGGGTTAACTAATGCACCTAGTACTTTCATGAGATTAATGAACAAAGTTTTACGTGCTTTCATTGGACGATTTGCGGTAGTTTACTTTGATGACATATTTATTTATAGCAAATCTTTGGAGGAACATTTGGAACATTTACGTGGTGTTTTTATTGCTCTACGTGACGCACGTTTGTTTGGTAACCTTGGAAAGTGCACCTTTTGCACCGACCGAGTATCTTTTCTTGGCTATGTTGTTACTCCACAGGGAATTGAAGTTGATAAAGCCAAGATTGAAGCTATTGAGAGTTGGCCGCAGCCGAAAATGGACACACAAGTGACGAGTTTCCTTGGCCTCGCTGGTTTTTATAGGCGTTTTGTGAGAGATTTCAGCACCATTGCTGCACCTCTCAACGAGCTTACAAAGAAGGATGTGCCTTTTGTTTGGGGTACCGCACAGGAAGAAGCCTTCACGGTATTGAAACATAAGTTGACACATGCTCCTTTACTCCAACTTCCTGATTTTAATAAGAATTTTGAGCTTGAATGTGATGCTAGTGGAATTGGATTAGGAGGTGTGTTATTACAAGATGGCAAACCTGTTGCATACTTTTCTGAAAAATTGAGTGGGCCTAGTCTGAACTATTCTACTTATGATAAAGAATTATATGCTCTTGTTCGGACCTTAGAAACATGGCAACATTATTTATGGCCCAAGGAATTTGTTATACATTCTAATCATGAATCTTTGAAACACATTAAAATTCAAGCAAAACTGAACCGTAGACATGCTAAATGGGTTGAATTCATTGAGACTTTCCCTTATGTCATTAAACACAAGAAGGGTAAAGAAAATGTTATTGTTGATGCATTGTCTCGTCGTTATACTATGCTTTCACAACTTGACTTTAAAATATTTGGTTTGAAGATCATCGAAGATCAATATGTGCATGATGCTGAATTTAAAGATGTATTGCAGAATTGTAAGGAAGGGAGAACTTGGAACAAGTTCGTTCTTAACGATGGATTTGTGTTTTGTGCTAACAAGCTATGCATTCCGGCTAGCTCCGTTCGTCTTTTGTTGTTGCAGGAGACGCATGGAGGAGGATTAATCGGACACTTTGGCGTCAAGAAGACGGAGGATATACTTGCTACACATTTCTTTTGGCCAAAGATGAGACGGGATGTTGAGCGTTTTGTTATTCGTTGCACTACATGTCAAAAAGCTAAGTCACGACTCAATCCTCATGGTTTATATATGCCTTTGCCAGTACCTAGTGTTCCTTGGGAGGACATATCTATGGACTTTGTTTTAGGTTTACCTCGAACAAAGAAGGGGAGGGATAGCATATTTGTTGTCGTGGATAGATTCTTGAAAATGGCACACTTTATACCATGTCATAAAAGCGATCATGTTGTTAATGTTGCTGATTTGTTCTTTCGTGAAATTATTCGCTTGCATGGTGTGCCAAATACTATTGTTTCAGATCGTGATACTAAATTTCTTAGCCACTTTTGGAGATGTTTATGGGCTAAGTTGGGGACTAAACTGCTTTTTAGTACTACTTGTCACCCCCAAACTGATGGACAAACTGAAGTAGTCAATAGAACATTGTCTACTATGCTTAGGGCTGTTTTGAAGAATAATAAGAAAATGTGGGAAGAATGCTTGCCTCATATTGAATTTGCTTATAATCGTTCATTGCATTCTACTACTAAGATGTGCCCTTTTGAAATTATGTATGGTTTCCTACCTCGTGCACCTATTGATTTGTTGCCTCTTCCATCTTCGGAGAAGGTTAATTTTGATGCTAAAGAACATGCTGAATTGATTTTAAAAATGCATGAGTTAACTAAGGAAAACATTGAGCGTATGAATGTTAAATATAAACAAGCTGGAGATAAGGGTAGAAAACATGTTGTGTTTGCACCTGGAGATCTTGGTTGGTTACATTTGTGTAAGGATAGATTTCCTAATTTGCGGAAATCAAAGCTAATGCCATGTGCTGATGGTCCTTTTAAGGCATTAGAGAAAATAAATGATAATGCATATAAACTTGAGCTGCCTGCAGATTTTGGGGTTAGTCCCACTTTTAAAATTGCAGATTTGAAGCCTTATTTGGGTGAGGAAGTTGAGCTTCCATCGAGGACGACTTCATTTTAAGAAGGGGAGGATAATGAGGACATCAATACCATTGTTACACCCACAGCCCCTGCTGCTATACATACTGGAACAATTACTAGAGCTCGCGCACGCCAATTAAATTATCAGGTACTTTCGTTTCTTGATAAGTATTCTAATGTTCATGAGAATATGATGCCTCCTAAATTGGATACATTTGTTTTGCTTACAAATGAAGGGCCTGGCATGAATAAGAGGGATGAACACTGGAGCAAGACCAATCATGGAGATGATGGCATGCGCAAGGGGATCAAGAACGGAGTTCCAAGATATTATTTCAAGACTTTGAAGCCACCATAAGTAGTGCATGAAGCCTTGGACAAAATGTACAAGATGCCACTTCATAAATTTCGTCCAGAGGCTATTCTAGGTGCTATGTCACCTTATTGTTGGGCCAGGCCCATATATTTTTGAAATACTTAAGTATAGGCTGTTTTTAGAGTCCGTATGTGTGGGGAAACAAGAGTTAGGGTTGGTTTCGGACCCCTCCTCCAAGGGCCACGAAATCCCCCCCCCCTCTTCCTCCATATATACAGCCCTTAGGGCATCGTTTAGCCTTCGGGTTTTGTTTAGATTAAAGTTTTCCATAGCTGCAACTTCGCGTACTTCGTTTGTGTTCAACGACCAGACAACGGCGTCACAGAACCCCACCTTCATTAATAAAGCTTTGATCTTTTATTCGCAATATCCAGAATGCAATCTCAGTTTCTTGCTTGTTCTTCGTTTTCTCGCAGGAAATAGACCCTCGTGGTCAGGTTGATCGTGTTCTGGCGTGGTTAATAACCCTCAGAAGTTGGTTTAGCGATTGCTAAGGCGCGATGTCTTCGCACGTTCGTAGTCGGATCGTCAATGTCGACTCCCAATGAAAATGATATATATCTGATCGAAACATCGAGACACCTTCGCCTCTATTATGGTGTGTCTGTCATCCATCGTTTCTAACCATTAGATCTGCATCTAACAGCTGTGAGGTAAGTTGTGGCATTTTTGCAACAATAGCCCACTTCTCTGCTCCAATTTGCAGAAAACCCCTTATTATCTTGAAAGCAACCACATCCCTCGCTCACCTCATCAAAACAGCCTGAGAAATATATTTTGAGTGAAAAGTACTCCCTCCATTCCTAAATATTTGTCTTTCTAGAGATTTCAATAAGTGACTACATACGGAGGAAAATGAGTGAACCTACACTTCAAAATATGTCTATATAATCCGTATGTGATAGTCCATTTCAAATCTCTAAAAAGACAAATATTTAGGAACGGAGGGAGTAATATATTAGGAGTATATCAAACAAGAGTGATTTCTTTCCAGTTTGTGAACAAGTACTACTATTCTACTACTTTGGATCCGTCGCAACGCAGGGGCACATTGCTAGTAAAAGGAAAAGGCCTGCCGCATTCGCGTCGCACTCCCCCCACACACGCCCGAGAATCGGGAGTACTCCACGGCCCGTCCGGCACGACACATAGCTTAGGGAAGGCGTGTTGCCTAGCATTTTCACTTTCATGCGGGACCGCCGTTGAGCAAACCGACTATTGGCAAACCGCACCCCGCCCGCCGCCGGGTTGGAAAACAGAAACGTGGGGAAGATCTAGGTGTAGCACGGAAGCCAAGAAATTTGGTGTCAAATGGGGCTCGTTGATAGAGTAGGAGCATTCCGTACTACTCTACTCCTATTAGTACCATGTTTGTACTATACAACTAGTAGGTACGTGCATGACACAACATCGCAGGAACAAAAAATGGGAAGATCTTATTTTGGGTGATTTATCTTTTTTCAGTCAACGTAGTATGAATAATATGATGTGGGGGGCACCCATGAAGCTTATGTGGTTTGGTTGCATGGCTACGAAAGGTTAGAGAAAAATAAATAGATAATGTGTTTAGAGTGCACTCCACTAAATAGATATACTTTGGATCCATTGCAACGGGCCGACACATCTATATCTATACCCCCTATATAGTGTGTGAATAACTTTGAAAGTTGGTCGTTGGATGAAGCCAATCCGACGGTACAAAGATGCAAAATCCGAGCACTACTGGTCATTGGATATCATCTACATTCCACCATATTCTGCCACACGTAGAATCTAGAAGACTCCATGGTTGAAATCCATTCATGACCAACTTTGCCACAACTAAGCTTAGGCAAAGTGTGTCTTCCACAAAAAATGTGGCTAACAAAATGGCCACCACAACTGTGGCAAGATTTGGCAAGAAGTTGAGTCTATGACATGTGGACCATGTAGCTTGAAAAGTGTGGCAAGCCACAAGTGTAGTAATGAACCAAACACATGCCTGGTGTGTTTGGTAGGGTGTATGAAGGGTGCATGATCCCAAGAGTTCCCTTCTCGACCCACTTTTGGGTGTTTGGTAGAGTGTATGGAGGGTGCATGAGTCCACACTAGCTTAGCAGAAATACACTAGAAGCATCCATGAAGAGAGCATACATGAAGAGGGGTGTTGAGTTGAGCATGCATGAAGAGGGGTGTTGAGTTGAGCATGCATGAAGAGGGAACAACTATGCTGAGACGAGAACGCAACCAAACACACTTGTGGAACGCCTAAGCTTAGGCATGGCAACCTTTGGCTGCAAACCAAACATCTATACCCCTATATAGTGTGTGAATAACTTTGAAAGTTGGTCATTGGATGAAGCCAATCCGACGGTACAAAGATGGCAAATCCGAGCACTACTGGCCGTTGGATATCATCTACATTCCACCAGATTTTGCCACATGTAGAATCTAGAAGACTCCACATGTAGAAGCATAATGCACAACCCACCAGAATCTCATGCGTGCAATGCATGTGTACCTTACTAGTAGTTGGGAGTAGTAGTAAGAAACAAATTCTGGGTTTGGCATGAGCTCGTACTACGGGAGCACCACAAGGCCTGCACCAGGAGTTACATTTCCCTCTCGATGCCCACGGGTCTGAACTTCAATGGCTTAGTGCCCGGCCTATGAGTGAATGACATACGGACCATAAATGCGGCTGGCCCACATGTCATTCTCATGGTGGTGGTGTGGTTCGCGACTCACTCGTTTAAGATGAACCGGCAGGTGGTGGTGTGGTCGTGTCGAGGGTGCCACAGCTAGGCAGCGGGGCGTTATGAGGCATAGATGGCCACACCGTCGGGTACTACCTGTAGTACAGAATTACTCCAGCTGAGGATTGATGCCCGGGACAAAATGTGTCACAGCCGCTGGATGAAAATTTGATGGTGCTGGAGTACGGATCGGAGCACAGCAGCGGAGCAGGCAAACTGGTCTAGTCGGGTGTGGATGTGGTAGAAAGTTGATAGTCGCCGCAGTTCAGCTGGCCCGCATGTCATGCACACAAAGGCAGAGGAGCGGTGGGGCCGAGAGGTATGAGGCGCACGTCGGGGGGTTGAGGATCCCCTGACGTGAACAATCGTACCATTCTTTCACTGATATGTGGGACCCCCAAGTGTAGGTCCCACCTGTCAGCGAAGGAAAGGCAGGGTAAGGCCGTGATAGCCACGTCAGAGGATCCATGTCCACATCGGGGGACATCGTGCTTATGGGTAGGGTTGGAGCGGCGTCGTGGGAATCGCGTGTGGGTGTGGTAGTGGTACAAACAAGAAATGTGATGGTCGCCGTGTGAAAGGATCGAGAAGAAGTGTCTGGAAGGGGGTGAATAGACTCTTAGCAATAAAAGTTGCAGTTTTTAATTTCTTTATGTTGATGTGGAGTTTTAGCACAAGTTCACACATTTATAATACATATCAAGGAAGCATGACAAGAGTATATGAGCAGCGAAAAGTAAAGCATGCAAGTTGCAAGAATGTAAAGGGATGGGATTTGGAGTGTGCAAACGCAATTGGAGACATGGATATTTTTTATCCGTAGTTCCGATAGGTGGTGCTATCGTACATCCACGTTGATGGAGACTTCAACCCACGAAGGGTAATGGTTGCACACTCCACAGAGGGCTGCAGCCACGAAGGGTCCACGAAGAAGCAACCTTGTCTATCCCACCATGGCCGTCGCCCACGAAGGAATTGCCTCACTAGGGTAGATCTTCACAATGTAGGAGATCTCCTTGCCCTTACAAACTCCTTGGTTCAACTCCACAATCTTGACGGAGGCTCCCAAGTGACACCTAACCAATCTAGGATACACCACTCTCCAAGAGGTAACAAATGGTGTGTTGATGATGAAGTCCTTGCTCTTGTGCTTCAAATGATAGTCTCCCCAACACTCAACTCTCTCTCATAGGATAGGATTTGCTGGAAATATGATTTGAGTGGAAAGCAACTTGGGGATGGCTAGAGATCAAGATTTATGTGGTTGGAATGGAATATCTAGACCTCAACACAAGTGTAAGTGGTTCTCTCTCAGAAAATGTATGTTGGAAGTGTAGGCATGTTCTGATGGCTCTCTCCACGAATTAATAGTGGGTGGAGGCATATATATAGCCTCCACACAAAATCTAACCGTTACACACAATTTACTAAACTCGGCGGGACCGAATCGTTTAAGTTGGTCAGACCGATTTAGTTCATAATGTGACCGTTAGGATTTTCGGTAGGACCGACTTGATCAACTCGGTGGGACTGATGTGCTAGGGTTAGCGTAAAGCCTCATCTTGGTTGGACCGATTACACAAACTCGGTGGAACCGATTTTGGTAATAAGCCAAACAGAGAGTTGGCCAGGCAAACTCGGTGGGGCCGATTTCATATTTCGGTGAGACCGAAATTAATGTAATTGGCAACAAAGAGTTTGCGAGCCCATCTCGGTGAGACCAAGATCCTATCGGTGAGATCGAATTTATTAGGGTTTATGGCAGTGGCTTATGTCAAGTGAACTCGGTGGCGCCGGATAGATCAAATCGGTGGGGCCGAGTTTGACTTTTGGTTTGGGACATATTTGGATGTGAGAAAGTAGTTGAGGGTTGCGGAGCATATCACTAAGAAATTTGAGAAAAGCAAGCCATTAAGAAACACCTCACCCCCTCTTAATAGTATTGGCTTTCCTAAGGACACAACATGATCTTGGATCACTAAAATAGAAATGCAGAGTCTTGTGCTTTGAGCTTGAGCCATGTAGCGACCCGGCCTCAAACTGTCAAGTCTCTGTGCTTCAGTGTCATCCCTGGATCGGTAATGCTGACACACACAGTACTCGGCGGATTTATAACAGAGTGGAAATCACACACTTATTACATCGAATGTCTCAAGAGAGAACTTATTACAATAAATATGGCTTCAGGCCATCTAATACGATAACCGCGGAAGGCTTGGAAGAATAAAATGAGTCCATCAACTCCAATGGCATAGCTGAGTGCGTGACAAACGACCTATCGCATCTTACTCCTCATCTGAAAAGTCTGCAACATGATACGTTGCAGCCCGAAAATGGGTCAGCACATGGAATATGTTGGCAATATAACACATGAGAGTAATGAACAGATAAATGCTATCACTACATGCATATATGGCTGGTGGAGGCTGTATGGTTAATATGTTTTGCGAAAAGCCAATTTTCCCCCACAATAAAGGAATTCATTTTATTTAACAATCAAGGTAGTTGAACAATATTGAGAAGGTTCCTCCAACTCAATCCCAATTAAAAGTAATTATCAACCCAACAAATTAGTTTAGAGTGATAAGATCCATATGATAATCCACGAACTAGATACTCAAGATGTCCATAACCAGGGACACGACTAACCATGATTAGTTTATACACTCTGTAGAGTTTTGCGCACTTTTCCCCACAAGACTCGATCTCCTCTGTTGGATTTCTCGCACTACATGGTGTTTGAGAAACGGATGACCGAGACACAATCTTTCAGAATCATTTGCTCTCTACTCTGGGCAGACCGGTACACCTACAATCCCCTACATCTGCTAGTCCACCTCTTCAAGAGCTCACGCAACTTACTCAACTATGCCAGAGCCCATGATGGCTTGTGGCTGCACACGGAAGTTTCTAGCATGAATAGTCTTATGATCCCTTTGAGCCCGGGTGGCAGACTGTATGATGATCACACTGGTACTCCGGGATATCCTAGGACAACATTGGATTCTCCAGGTGCCCACAAGCAATCCACCTAGACGTGTATTAAAGTTGCGACCTTAAGTTGAACCATTAATTAACAACTCACAATTGTAATGGATACACTTAAACCCAATCCAGGTCTACAATCATAGCATGGCAATGTAAGCATAATGTAGAAGTGACTCCCAAGGGTTTGATAATAAAACGGGCAATAGGTTCTACCTCATCATCTACTTCCCGGACCCACATGTTAGGAGATCCTACACATGCAATGTGTGAAGCTTGAAACTAATGCAAAAAAAACTCGGTGATAAAGGGGTATGATCAAAGTGTTACTTTCCTTGCTGACGATCTGCAAATCCTAAAGACTCGTAGTAGCACGCTTTACACTCCGGGTGTTCTATCGCAAACAAACAATAGCATACATAAGAAATCAAGCAAGGATGCACGGGTAAAACTCAAATAAGATGATCTAACCAGAAAGTTCAATTCAAGAACTCCGGTTTGCAAAAAGAATCAAATCAAACGGAGCAACGAAACTCAAATTGTGAAAGAAATAAGATCCGATTACTAATCTGGACTAAAGTCAAATTTTACCGTACCAAAAGCTTGTTCAAGATGGTCAAACAGAAAGAGGGCTTCGAGATGAAGATCCAGGCGCTTGAATCGCTTGATTCTGATAAACGAGCGAAAAGAAAACTAAAACGAAAAACAGGGCGGAGATCGTGATCGAAAATAATCGCGGAAAATCATGGAAAAAGAAAAACTGACGAACAGGCTAACGAACGAACGTTCGCTGTCTGCGACTAATGGATGAACGGCGTTCGTTAAAATGAACGTACAGACGAACGACCGCAAAATAAATAAATCGACGAAAAAACCGATCTAATAGAAAAAAACGAGATCTAATGAATAAATCGGCGGCGGACGGCGAGGCGGCGGCACGGCTCCGGCGGGTCGGGCGCGGGGCGCCGCGGCGGCGCGGCGACGGGCGGGCGACGCTAGGGTTTCGAGGGCTGGGGCGACTTGGGGCTCGGGCCTCGGGGGCGTGGCTTATAAAGCCCCGGGCTAAGTGTCCTAGGCGGACACGGCCCGGTAAGTCGGTTCGCATTTTTTTTAAATATTCCGACGTGCAAAAAAACGATCAAAAGAAATACTAAACGGACTCCAAAAATCCTGAAATAAAATTTCTCTGTCCTCTAAAAATATGTCGGCCAAGGTGAACATTTACTTGGGCATCAAATGCAATTTTGAAAAACGCATATTTTTCCTAATCCAAATAAAATAGCGATAAAACCCCAAATAAAATATAAATTGATTTTAATATTTTTCCTGCAACATTTCATTTATTTTGGAGAATTCATATTATCTCCTCTCATATAATTTTAATATGAAATATTTTCGAGGAGAAAAATAATTAAAACCAAAGTGATCCTTGTTTGAATATTTGAGAAAAGTTCAAATATGAGAACTAGGAAAATCCCCAACTCTCTCCGAGGGTCCTTCAGTTGCTTAGGATTTCGAGGATAGCAAAACGAAATGCAACAAAATATGATATGCATGAATGACCTATGTATAACATTCCAAATTGAAAATTTGGGATGTTACAAACCTACCCCCTTAAGATGAATCTCGCCCTCGAGATTCGGGTTGGCTAAAAAATAGGTGTGGGTGGTCTTTGCGTAGATCATCCTCTCTTTCCCAAGTGGCTTCGTCCTCGGTATGGTGGATCCACTGTACTTTGCAAAACTTGATAACCTTGCTGGGGGTAACTAGACTGGCAAATTCGAGAATCCTGATTGGTTTCTCGTCATATGCCAAATCACTGTCTAACTGAATTGCTTCCAGGGGCACTGTATCTCTTAGAGGAATACCGACCATCTCAGCATGGCACATTTTCAACTGGGAAACGTGAAACACATCATGCACTCCTGACAGTCCTTCAGGTTACTCCAACTTGTAAGCAACATCTCCCATGCATTCCAAAACATGGTACGGTCCTACAAATCTCGGGGCTAACTTTCCCTTAACTCTGAAACGCTTAATTCCTCACAGAGGTGACACTCGCAGATATGCTCTGTCTCCGATTTCATAGACTACCTCCTTGCGTTTCGAGTCTGCATAACTATTCTATCTGGACTGAGCTACTTTTAGTCTATCTCAAATCAGCTTAACCTTCTCCTCGGACTCCTTAATCAAATCCGGTCCAAACAACTGGCGGTCTCCAACTTCATCCCACATCAACGGTGTTCGGCATCTTCTTCTTCCGTACAGGGCTTCAAACGGTGCCATCTTCAAACTGGCCTGGCATCTGTTGTTGTACGAGAACTTCGCGTAGGGTCAATTATCATCCCAACTAGACCCGTAGTCTAGTGCACAAGCTCTCAACATGTCCTCCAGAATCTGATTGACTCTCTCAGTCTGTCCATCTGTCTGCGGATGAAAAGCTGTACTGAACTCCAGCCTGGTTCCCAAAGTCTGGTGCAGTTGGTGCCAAATCTTTGATGTAAACTATGTTCCTCTATCTGATACGATGCTCCTCGGAACTCCATGCAGACATACGATCCTGGTCATATATATTTTGGCCAACTTTGCACTTGTATATGTGGTTTTCACTGGGATAAAGTGAGCTACTTTGGTCAAGCGGTCCACTACTACCAAGATAGAATCATATCCCGATCGGGACCTAGGTAATCCGGTGATAAAGTCCATGCCAAGCTTATCCCACTTCCATTCGGGTATCGGCATAGGCTGTAGTAATCCTGCTGGCTTCTGATGTCCTGCCTTCACTCTCTGACATACATCACATACGGCTACATACTTGGCAATATCCTTCTTCATTCCAGTCCACTAAAAACGCTCCTTCAAATCCAAATACATCTTGGTGTTTCCGGGGTGTATCGAGTATGGTGAATCATGAGCTTCCTGTAATATCAACTTCCTGATCTCGGCATTATTGGGCACAAATACACGGTCCTCAAACCACAAGCTGTCGTGCTCATCCTCATGAAAACCTTTGGCTTTGCCTTCACTCATCTTCTCCTTTATCTCGACAATTTCTTTTTCATCCTTCTGGGCGTCTCGAATCTTTCCCAACAATGTCGAGTGAACTTCCATGGTTGTAACAAAACCTCTAGGAACAATCCCTAAATGTAGCTCCCTGAAATCTTCTGCTAACTCCCTTGCCAAACCTCCTGTTACTAAGGTATTGGCATAACTCTTTCGGCTCAAAGCGTCTGCTATGACATTGGCCTTTCTCGGATGATAGTGCAACTTCATATCGTGATCCTTTATAAGCTCCAACCATCTCCTTTGCCTGAGGTTCAACTCCTTCTGTGTGAAAATGAACTTCAAACTCTTATGATCCATGTACACATCACAATGGTTCCCAATAAGAAAATTTCTCCAGGTTTTTAGCACATGCACTACCGCTGCCAACTCCAAATCATGTGTGGCATAATTCAACTCATGCGGTCGAAGTTGTCGTGAGGCATATGCAACAACTCTTCTGTCTTGCATAAGTACTCCTCCAAGTCCTAAGCGAGAGATGTCGCAATACACTTGGAAATCCTTCCGAATATGTGGCAGAATCTGCACTGGGGCTGTAGTCAAACGTTTCTTTAACTCCTGGAAACTTGCTTCACATTCGTCAGTCCAATGGAACTTGGTGTCCTTCTTCAACAACGTTGTCATAGGCTTCACAATCGTAGATAAATTTTCAATGAATCTCCGATAGTATCCCGCGAGTCCAAGAAAACTGCGGATTTCTCCAACTGAGGTGGGAGCCAACCACTCAGTGACCGACTAAACTTTGGTGGGGTCTACTGCTATACCTTCTCCTGATATAACATGTCCAAGAAATCCAACTTCCTTCAACCAAAACTCACATTTGCTGAATTTGGCATACAACTGATGTTCCCTGAGTTTCTCGAGAACTAAACGCAAATGCTCCTTATGTTCCTCTTCATCCTTTGAATATACTAAAATATCATCAATGAACACCACACCAAAGTTATCCAAGAACTTCATGAACACCTTATTCATCATACTCGTCAAATAGGCAGGGGCATTAGTCAATCCAAATGACATAACCGTATACTCATATAGCCCATACCTTGTGGTAAAAGTTGTCTTAGGTATATCCTTTTCTCGAATCTTCAGCTGGTGGTAACCTGATCGCAGGTCCATCTTCGGCAACACTTTAGCTCCTTGCAGCTGGTCAAATAGATCATTTATCATCGGCAGTGGGTACTTGTTCTTCATTGTCACTTCATTCAATGCCCGATAATCAACAACCATTATTAGAGACTTATCCTTCTTCTCAACCAATAGCTCTGGGGCTCCCCATGTTGATGAACTCCGTCGGATGTATCCTTTCTCCAATAACTCCTTAATCTGTTTCTTGATCTCCTCCAGATCATTCGCGGGCATCCGGTATGGTCTCTTTGATATAGGCCCGGTGCCTGGCAACAACTCTATCAAAAACTCGATGTATCGATCTAGCGGCATGCCTGGTAATTCCTCTGGAAATACATCTGGTTAATACTTCACAATAGGCACTTCCTCCTGAACAACTCCCATGAGATAATGTACTTGGGTTCTCCTTGGTGCATGTCTGGATACATACTTGATCCTTTTTCCCTCCAGGGTAGTAAGCGGAATTGACTTACTAGCGCAATTGATGTTTCCTCCATACATCGACAGCCAATCCATTCCTAATATCCCATCCAATCTTTGCGACTCCAAAATTATCAAGTCTGAGGGGAAAACATGACTACCTATGGTTAATGTCATCTGAAAACATCCACTGCTTGCCATATACTCGGCTCCGGGTGAGGTTACTAGCATAGGTGTCTTAAGAACTCTAGTGGGAAACTTATACTTATCCACAATTCCCCTTGATATGTATGAATGTGATGCACCGGTATCAAAAAGTACGATTGCGGTAAACGACTTAACTAAAAACTTACCGGTAACTACATCTGGTTGCTCTTCAACCTCCTACACGTTCACGTGGTTCACTTGTCCTTTGTTAAATGGATTGGGCTTCTTCCCAGAGCTCCCATTACCATTTCCATTCTTCGCTTCAAGGCACTCAGTGGCATAGTGTCCAGTCATCCCGCACTTGAAACAAGTAACGTGGCTTAGGTACCTCTTGGCGGGTGTGGCTGGATTGGAACTATTCTGATTGTTGCTTGCTCCATTCCCATTCCCATTCTTTGGGCCATTATGATTATGGGAACTTCCTCCATTGTGAGTGTGGCCTCCATGGTTATGGGTAAGCCCTCCCGAGTTCGGGGTAAAGCGAGGCTTCTGCTGAGCTCCTGAATTGTACTTCCCTTGGTCATATTTCCTCTTGCGGCTCTCTATCTGCTGCTGCTTCCCTTCGATCATGAGAGCTTTATCTACCAACTCCTGGTAGTTGTTAAATGTTGCCACCATTAACTGCATACTCATCTCATCATTCAACCCTTCCATAAACTTCTCCTGCTTCGGGGCATCTATGGCCACATCATCTGGAGCATAGCGGGGTAACTTACTAAACTCCTCCACGTACTACCCTACAGTACGGTTCCCTTGGCGTAAGTTGCGAAGCTCACGCTTCTTCATGCTCATAGCTCCAGTGGATACGTGGGCTATGCGAAATGCTTGCTGAAACTGCTCCCACATGACATAGGCTATAGAAAAAGTGGCTGTGTAATTCTCCCACCATGCAGTTGTGGGTCCATCCAATTGGTGTGCAGAAAAACACACCTTCTCAGCATCTATGCAACCTGCGGTGGTCAACTCCCTTCCAATCCTGCGCAGCCAATCATCAGCAACTATTGGCTCGATGCTACTGGAAAACACCGGCGGTTGCAGCCTCAGAAAACGGGCTAAGTTGTCAACTAGGGGTGGTGGCGGTGGGTTGTTGTTGTTCTTGCCTTGGTTCTGAACTAACAACTGCATCAAGGCATTCTGCTGCTGGATCAACTGAGTGAGCTCCGATGGGAAAGCAAAACCGGGGTCACGTCTCAGAGGCATCTGATGGGTTTAGAGGGAAGATATTAGAATAGAATGAGGTCTAATGAGAAAAGACTACCCATATGCACATGAGACAAACACAATCATATCATATCACTCAATCAATCAATCAATCAAGGGCATACAATCGGTCTAACTATCGCTAAAGTGCTTAGACTACTAATATTTACATGGGGGTGCACTACTAATAGTATGGTGGTCTACTAGAAATTTTCATCGGTGGGAGACTCCATGATATCCGCTCCAGCTTCGTCTTCATAGTCATCATCACTACTATCCAGGTCGGAGTTGGTGTCGTCGATGATGATGTAGTCTTTAGAACGAATCTCCCTGGGTTCGTCGTCTTCTCCTCCTGGCGCGGGGTCTCCCATAAAAACTCCTAGCTTCCTGGTCATGTCATCATTCCTCTCCACAACTATCATCATTTCCTCCTCATATCCATCGCGTGTAGACTTAAGCTCCTCTTCTAGCTCCATGATCCTGATCATCGCCTTCTTCAAATCTATCATGCTTGTGCACATCTGGTTCTCCTGGCGACGAATGTGATGGTTTAATTCCTGGATGAATGCTACAATGGACCTGTCCTTCCTGGTGTTGATCATCTCCCATTGCTCATCTCGGCGCCCACATATCTGGTAGATAGTCTCCTTAAGCTCCTTGTGGTAAACTTCGCCGATGCGTCCCATAGCAATGTGGGCTGCCATACTCTTGCCTAGACTCCAAGTTGGTGCATCAAAGGAAAACTCTATAGGTTTAGTGAATGGCGAGAACGTCCTTCCTGGAACTTGAACTTGAATCATCCAGTGCTCCTCTTCTGGTAAAGTGGCGGTATAGGTCCCGGTGAAACTTGGTATTCCAATGTTCAGGTACTTAGTGACTTCCTTCAAGTGTCATTCAAAAGGTGTGTCTTCATCCGGTTGTGCAAATTTGTTCCTCGAATCTGCCATCCTAAAGATTAGAAAATGGAGAGGAGTTAAAAATAAGTAGAGAAGAGTGGCCTATGGCTTTTCTTAGTGGTCGTGTCCTACATTCAGCGTGTGCTCTGATACCATCTTGTAGCGACCCGACCTCAAACGGTCAAGTCTCTGTGCTTCAGTGTCATCCCTGGATCGGTAATGCTAACACACACAGTACTCGAAGGATTTATAACAGAGTGGCAATCACACACTTATTACATCGAATGTCTCAAGAGAGAACTTATTACAATAAATATGTCTTAAGGCCATCTAATACGATAACCGCGGAAGGCTTGGAAGAATAAAGTGAGTCCATCGACTCCAACGGCATAGCTGAGTGCATGAAAAACGACATATCGCATCTTACTCCTCATCTGAAAAGTCTACAACATGATACGTTGCAGCCCGAAAATGGGTCAGCACATGGAATATGCTGGCAATATAACACAGGAGAGTAATGAACAAATAAATGCTATCACTACATGCATATATGGCTGGTGGAGGCTATATGGTTAATATGTTTTGCGAAAAGCCAATTTTTCACTACAACAAAGGAATTCATTTTATTTAACTATCAAGGTAGTTGAACAATATTGAGAAGGTTCCTCCAACTCAATCCCAATTAAAAGTAATTATCAACCCAACAAATTAGTTTAGAGTGATGAGATCCATATGATAATCCACGAACCAGATACTCAAGATGTCCATAACCGGGGACACGACTAACCGTGATTAGTTTATACACTCTACAGAGGTTTGCGCACTTTTCCCCACAAGACTCGATCTCCTCCATTTGATTTCTTGCACTATAGGGTGTTTGAGAAACGGATGACCGAGTCACAATATTTTAGAAGCATTTGCTCCCTACTCCGGGCGGACCGGTACACTTACAATCCCCTACATCTGCTAGTCCACCTCTTCAAGATCTCACTCAACTTACTCAACTATGCCATAGCCCATAATGGCGTGTGGCTGCACACGGAAGATTCTACCATGAATAGTCTTATGATCCCTTTAGGCCTGGGTGGCGGACCGTAGGATGATCACACGGGTACTCCGGGATATCCTAGGACAACACTGGATTCTCCAGGTGCCCACAAGGAATCCACCCAGATGTGTATTAATGTTGCCACCTTAAGTCGAACCATTAATTAACAACTCACAATTGTAATGGATACACTCAAACCCAATCCACGTCTACGAGCATAGCATGGCAATGTAAGCATCACATAGAAGTAACTCCCAAGGGTTTGATAACAAAACGGGAAATAGGTTCTACCTCATCATCTACTTCCTAGACCCACATGTTAGGAGATCCTACTCATGCAATGTGTGAAGGTTGAACCTAATGCAAAAAAACTGGGTGATAAATGTGTGAAAGTAGCACGCTTCGCACTCTGGGTGTTCTATCACAAACAAACAATACGATACATAAGCAATCAAGCAATAATGCACGGGTAAAACTCAAATAAGACGATCTAACCAGAAAGTTCAACTGAAGAACTCCGGTTTGCAAAAAGAATCAAATCAAACGGAGCAACAAAACTCAAACCGCGAAAGAAACCAGATCTGATTACTAATCTGGAGTAAAGTCAAATTTTACCGTACCAAAATCTTGTTCAATTTGGATAATCAGAAACGGGACTTCGATATGAAGATCCAGGTGCTTGGATTGCCTGATTCCGATAAACGAGCAAAAAGAAAAACTAAAACGAAAAACAGGGCGGAAATCGCAATCGAAAATAATCGCAGAAAATCCTAGCAAAAGAAAAACTGACGAATAGGCTAACGAACGAATGTTCGCTGTCTATGACTAACGGATGAATGGCGTTCGTTAAAACGAACGTATAGACGAACGTCCGCAAAATAAATTAACCCATGGAAAAACTGATCTAATAGAAAAAAACGAGATCTAGGGTTTCGAAAGAAAACTGAACGGTTTTCTCGCGAAAACCGGCGGCGGCGGCTACCTCCGGCGACTGAAGGCGAGGCGGCGGTGGGACGGCGGTGTGGCTCCGGCGGGTCAGGCGCGGGCGGCAAGGCGGCGCGGCGGTGAGCTAGGTG
>NC_041392.1:354988404-355008210 GCF_002162155.2 Triticum dicoccoides
GGCGGGAGGCGGACGGCGGCGCGCGGCGCTGGCGGCAGCGGCGGGCGGGCAGCGCTAGGGTTTTGGGGGCTGGGGCTACTTGGGCCTCGGGCCTCGGGGGCGCAGCTTATAAAGCCCCGGGCTAAGTGCCCTAGCCGAACACGGCCCGGTAAGTCGGTTCGCATTTTTTTTAAATATTTCAACGCGCTGAAAAACGATCCAAAGAAATACTAAACGGGCTCCAAAAATCCTGAAATAAATTTTCCCCGTCCTCTAAAAATACGCCGAACAAGGTGAACATTTAGTTGGGCATCTAGTGCAATTTTGAAAAATGCATATTTTTCCTAATCCAAATAAAATAGCGATAAAACCCCAAATAAAATACAAATTGATTTTAATATTTTCCTCCAATATTTCATTTATTTTGGAGAAGTCATATTATCTCCTCTCATATAATTTTAATATGAAATATTTTCGGGGAGAAAAATAATTAAAACCAAAGTGATCCTTGTTTCAATATTTGAGAAAAGTTCAAATATGAGAACTAGGAAAATCCCCATCTCTCTCCGAGGGTCCTTGAGTTGCTTAGGATTTCGAGGATCACAAAACGAAATGCAATAAAATATGATATGCATGAATGACCTATGTATAACATTCCAAATTGAAAATTTGGGATGTTACAAGCCAATCCTTTGTCCTCAGCATCTTGAAGGGGTTCCACATCCTCTAGTCCATGCCACTCCATTGTTGAACTTACCTGAAACATACTAGGTAGAAGCATTAATCCAACAAGAGATATTTTGACATTAATTACCAAAATCACCCAGGGAGCACTTGTTCTTTCAATCTCCCCCTTTTTGGTAATTGATGACAACATACATCAAAGCTTTAGATGAAGATATAGAGAATAACAAGTAAAGCTTTGGAAAGACATGTAACATGCATAGGCTCCCCCTACATGTATGAAATCATGTAAATATGGAATATAGGAGCATGTGAATGCATAAGCATGACAGATTAAGCAATGTGTTACATGTATCTTGGCTATATGCACGAGAGCAAATGATGTGAGTATAGGGAATGTACCTTCATGCTCATGAGTCCTTCTTGCAAATAGTATGTACATCAGCAAGAAATCCTCAGGCACATGAGTGTGATGTATATACTTACCTTGCGGTCTTGAGTTGGCTTAGGAAGGAATGAACCTGAGTAAACAAGGTTAGATAACATAGATACATCTACTAGCCAGAGCAAACAAAGAAACCACAAGAATACCAAGACTGGGATGACATGTAGAGAGTGAGTACTGATTACTCTATTGGATATAGATATGTACCCAAAGGTAAATATGTGCATTGAATTCAAGGATTTCCATCCCTTAGATGTCTTGCTCCCCCTGAATCTAGCATCGGATACTGGGAGAAGATAGGGAACAAAAAAACAGAGTAAAGGAAAGAAACAGAGCTAATGCAAACAATCAACTATGAACATGTCTTTCCCCTCTTAAAGACATGTGACTTCTCTCCTCTTGAACACCAGGCATCTGGGGTTTCTTACGCTCTCCCCTGAGTATTCTCTCCCCCTATAGAAATGATTAAGCTTTGATGTGATCTCTCTCTCCCCCTTTGACATCAATTTCCAAGAAGGGTTCTTCTGGATTTTTCTTACAAATGGGTTTGGTCCTCGAGTCACAATGTAAAGCAGCAAGTCGAATGTGATGCTGGTAGAGGACAAGAATCATTGAGTGGAGCTGGAGCAAAAAAGAATGCGGGAACAGGTGGCAAGCTGTCTTTCCTGTAGTGAAATCGGTAGCACCGAGTTGTGTGCTTCGGTGGCGCCGAAAGGATTCGGTTAGACCGAAGGAAACAAACCTGTGTGACTGAGTTCATCATAGTGAAAACACTTGTCACCTCAGCTCACTAGACAGGTAAAATCTCACAAGGATTTGCAAGGAATTTGCTGAAAGATTTGCAATGAATTGGATGCAGGGAATGCAGAAAAAGAAAAGAAATCTAGATAAAGTTTTTTTTGAAAGGGGAAAACAAATATGCAGGAGACAAATGCAAGAGCACAGAAAAACACAAGAGAACTTCATCTAGAATTGGGTGGTGACTGAGTCACCTATGTTAGAGTATTTTGACTGTGGAGTCAAGTGAGAGCACTTGATCGTAGGTCATACTCATCGTTTAAGCTCAAAATGGGGTTACCATTTTTCGTTAAGCATTTGATGTATTCACATATTGTTGAGTTGCTTTAACCTATCACTTGAGGTTAAGCTTCTCTAAGATGGAATGACATACCTTGGGTGGTGGTGTTGATCCTAGTCATGTAGTCGAACTTGTGTGAGTTTCTCGAGGTTAATGTAGTTCATCAAGAGTTGAGAGCACCACTTGTAATTTGAGTTCATCTACCTACATGGGTTAGTTTTGCAAGGAAGAGCACTTGTGTATCCAAAATGACAATTATGAAATTATATACATATAATTTGTCAAAGGATATGCCGAAGGGTTTCGTGCTTCCTTGTCATCGACCACCCTATTGTAGAGACTTGGTGATGTAGAGATTGCTCAAGATGTGAGAGAGTTGCAATCTCATAGATTTAGATTCATCCAAGTACCTACAAGGGTTAGATAATATGCAAGGGTGCAAATATATCCAAGACATATGAATAGCATTATGAAATAAATATCAAGGATTAGTCATAGATTCATGCCTTGCATGTATCCAAATGGAGTTCCTACTCCAAGTTTGAAGCATCAATGATGTTCAACTCACCTCTCAAATGACAAAAGACTTTCTCATCAAGCGGTTTGGTGAATATATCCGCCAATTGCTTATCGGTACGAACATGCTTAAGACCAATGTCCCCTTTAGCAACACTATCTCGAATGAAATGATGATGAACTCCAATATGCTTAGTTTGAGAATGTTGCACGGGAATGTGAGCAATCTTAATAGAACTTTCATTGTCACAAAGCAATGGAACATGTTTCACATTGATCCCATAATCTTTAAGAGTTTGGGTCATCCAAAGTATTTGAGCGCAACATGAACCGGCGGCAATGCATTCCGCTTCGCCGGTGGATAAGGATACTGAGTTTTGTTTCTTGGAAGACCAAGACACTAGAGATCTACCAAGAAATTGACAAGTACCTGAAGTGTACTTTCTATCAACTTTGTGTCCGGCAAAGTCCGAGTCGGAATAGCCAACAAGATCAAAACAGGACCTCTTAGGATACCAAATGCCAAAATTTGGTGTATGTATTAAGTATCTCACTATCCTTTTCACAGCCTTAAGATAACATTCTTTGGGGGCTGCTTGATATCGTGCACACATGCACACACTTAGCATAATATCTGGACGAGAGGCACATAGATATAACAATGAACCGATCATAGAGTGGTAAACCTTTTGATCAACCGGTTCACCGTCCTTAGTCAAGTCAAGATGTCCACTAGTAGGCATGGGTGTATTCATACCTTTGCATTCTTGCATATTGAACTTCTTGATTAAGTCCTTGGTGTACTTTGTTTGAGAAACAAAGGTACCTTCCTTAGTTTGCTTTATTTGCAAACCAAGAAAGAATTTGAGTTCACTCATCATAGACATCTCAAACTTCTCCGACATAAGCTTTCCAAACTTCTCACTAAAATGAGGGTTAGTCGAACCAAATATAATATCATCAACATAAATTTGGCACACAAATAGTTCTCCATTAACCCTTTTAGTGAAAAGAGTAGAATATGTTTTTCCAATTTCAAATCCTTTTTCCATAAGAAACTTGGCCAAGCATTTATACCACGCTCTAGGGGCTTGTTTAAAACCATAAAGAGCTTTGTGAAGTTTGCAAACATGATTAGGTTTCTTAGGATTGAAAAAGCCGGGAGGTTGCTTAACATAAACTTCCTCCTCAATTTCACCATTTTGAAAAACACTTTTAATGTCCATTTGGTACAAGGTGATATCATGGTGATTAGCATAAGCAACTAAAATGCGAATGGACTCAAGTCTAGCAACGGGGGCATATGTCTCACCATAGTCCATACCTTTGACTTGAGTGTAGCCTTGGGCGACTAGACGAGCTTTGTTGCAGACAACTTGACCATCTTCATCTTGCTTATTGCGAAACACCCATTTGGTACCAATGATGTTGTGGTTGTTGTCGGTCTTCTCGACCAATGTCCACACTTGATTTCTCTTAAAGTTATGTAGCTCTTCATGCATGGCATTTATACAATCCGGATCTTCCAATGCTTCTTCAACCTTCATAGGTTCAATGCTAGAGATGAATGAATAATGTTCACAAAAGTTAGCGACATGAGTTTTAGAGCGAGTGATTCTCCCGGTTTGAATATCGTTGAAGATTTGTCTTGCTTGAACTCGTGAGAGCTTTTGCTTGGGTCGGGCTGGAACATCTTCGTCATCATCTTGTCCTTCTTCTTGGCCTTGTTCATTATTGGCATTGTCGTTTTCTTGTCTTGGTGGAGAAGGGGTTGATGAGGTTCATCTTGATGCACTTCCTCGTTCTCTTCATCTTGGTGCGTCCCACTCGTGGATGCTTCCATGTCGACTCTTGGTTCACCTTGTTGTGAGGTGGAAGCCTCCACTTGGACAGACGAGGTACTCTCCTTTACCTCCGTTGGACGAATCTTACCGATAGACAAGTCTTGGATTGCTTACGAAGGGTCTTTGTCTCCTACATCAATTGGCAATTGCTCTACTTGCGAGCCGTTAGATTCATCAAACTTCACATCTACCGTCTCTTCAACCTTTCGGGTGAAATTGTTGTAGACATGATAAGTGTGAGAGTTTGAGCCATAACCAAGTAGGAAACCTTCATGAGATTTAAGAGCAAATTTAGAAAGACGATGCTTATCAAGAATGTAGCACTTTGAGCCGAATACTCGAAAGTATCCAACTTGGGGTTTGTTACCAGTGAGGAGCTCGTATGCCATCTTGCTGAGTAGCTTGTGAAGATACAAGCGATTTGTTGCATCGCAAGCTGTCTCAACCGCTTCCGCCCAAAAGTGTTTTGGAGTCTTGTACTCATCAAGCATCGTTCTTGCCATATCAATAAGAGTCCGGTTCTTCCTCTCAACAACTCCATTTTGTTGAGGCGTGTACGTAGCCGAGAACTCATGTGAAATCCCTTCTTCATCAAGGAAGGTATCCACATTTGCGTTCTTGAACTCCATTCTGTTGTCGCTCCGAACCTTCTTGATCTTCACTTCAAATTGATTTTGGGCCTTCCTAGCGAAGTTTTTGAAGATCTTTTGGACCTGCGATTTATCATCAAGAAAGAACACCCACGTAAGTCTTGAAAAATAATCGACTATGACTAGACCAAATGAGTTACCACTGAGACTCTTGTAGGCATTGGGACCAAAGAGATCCATATGAAGTAGCTCGAGCGGTCTTCTCGTGGTCATGATGTTCTTCACGGGGTGACTTCTTCCAACTTGTTTTCCTGCTTGACAAGCACTAAAAAGTCTATCCTTGTCAAATATAACATCTTTTACTCCCAGGATATGATCACCTTTAATAAGCTTATCAAGATTTCGCATGCCCACGTGACCTAGCCTTCTATGCCACAACCAGCCTTTAGTAGATTTAGCAATTAAGCAAGTTCTACGTTGAGCTTTTCTAGTGAAATCAACAATGTAAAGATCACCTCTATGTATACCGGTAAAGACCATTTTATGATTATCTCTACGAAACACATGGCAATCTACTTCAGTAAATAGGACATTGAAACCAAAGTCAGCAAGTCTAGATACGGAAAGTAAATTGAAGCCAAGCGATTCAACGAGCATAACATTTTGTATAGAGCTGTCATGTGAGATGGACACCTTACCGAGGCCAACCACCTTACCCTTTGAGTTATCACCGAAAGTGACATACTTTCGAGGGCTGTCGTTTTCAGCAAGCTCACAAAACATATCTTTGTCTCCAGTCATATGATCAGTACATCCACTATCAAGGACCCATTCCTTTCCTCCGGCCATGTAGCCGCGAAGATTAGCCATAAGACCAAGGTGTCTCATTGCATCATCAAGATCATAGTCACTATCATCATCCTCATCATAGTATCCATGTTCAACATCGTCATGTGGTGGATCAATTCCTAGAGAGAGTGATTCATTAGAAGTATGACCGTAACAATGTTCATCTCTATGAATTCTAATGACTTCGGAAATGATATTGCTAATAATTCCAACATCTCCTTCGGCACGCATGAGATCACGAAGCTCAAATAGACAATCATCAAACTTAGGATCACTAGTGCTCATCTTACTCAAGGCAATAGACTTATGGAGAATTTCATCTAGATTTTTCAAGGAATAATTTGGGAATCGTTCCTCAAGAAATCTCCATTTAGTGTAGGCACACTTAAGAGTAGGTAAGCTAGAAATTAAATTTTTGGGCAATCCTCTAATGATAAGATTGATAGTTCTAAGATTGTGAATAATGTCAAGATCCTCACCGGGTGTGGGATGTGTCGATGTCAAAACTGGCGGATCTCGGGTAGTGGGTCCCGAACTGTGCGTCTAGGCCGGATGGTAACAAGAGGCAGGGAACACGATGCTTTACCCAGGTTCGGGCCCTCTTGATGGAGGTAAAACCCTACGTCCTGCTTGATTAATATTGATGATATAGGTAGTACAAGAGTAGATCTACCACGAGATCAAGGAGGCTAAACCCTAGAACCTAGCCTATGGTATGATTGTTGTATATGGAGTTGATTGCCTACGGACTACAACCCTCCGGTTTATACAGACACCGGATAGGGTTAGGGTTACACAGAGTCGGTTACAATGGTAGGAGATCTTGAATATCCACATCGCCAAGCTTGCCTTCCACGCCAAGGAAAGTCCCATCCGGACACGGGACGAAGTCTTCAATCTTGTATCTTCATAGTCCTGGAGTCCGGCTGAAGGTATAGTCCGGCTACCCGAACACCCCCTAATCCAGGACTCCCTCAGTAGCCCCCGAACCAGGCTTCAATGACGACGAGTCCGGCGCGCAGATTGTTCGGCATTGCAAGGCGGTTTCTTCTCCAAATCCTGTGTACCTGTAGGAATAATGTCCGATTTTTGTAATGTAGTGTTCCTCGGCTTCCACGCCCAATAATGGCTGTCTTCCACGTGTCAAACGAATATGAAAAGCCAGGGCGTTTTTACATCCACACCCCTAGCCGTATAAACGAGCCACCTATTTAATGGGATGGGGATTTAGGTCCAAACCACATCTTCTCCTTTCCGCGAGTTATCATCAGAGCGCTTCCAGCAAAGGTCCATTCCAACATGACCAGCCGTCGCAGCTCCTCCCCTCTCCCCTCCGGTCCCAAGCCCGGGGACTGGGAGAGTTGCACCATCCCGCATAGCGAGTTAGTGTCGCTTCAGGCCAAGGGATTTCTCCCTCAGGCATACATGGTCCCGGTCCGAGCCGGTCTCGCCACCTACAATGGCGGAAAACAAGCGGAGAGCACCCCCAATCCTTCTAAAGGAGAGAGGGTGTGCCTCGTCCCCTATCTAATAAGGGGACTGGGATTTCCAATTCATCCATTTCTCTGCGGGCTTCTGGAGTTCTACGGCCTCCAGCTGCACAATCTCACGCCCGCCTCCGTATTGCATATTGTGGGTTTCGTCGCCCTTTGCAAGCTATTTTTAGGCGTTGAGGCTCATTTCGCGCTGTGGAAGAGGTTATTCTGCCTGGTGCCCCGTTCTCAAAAGGGGTCTATATACCAAGTGGGCGGAGCCGAAGTATGGCGCATCGCCGGGACCGGATACCTATCCGGAACCCCAAAGAAGGCGTCCGAGGACTGGCCTTCGGAATGGTTTTATATAGATGGCGTCCCACTACCGGACCCTATCCGGGTCGGTCTCCCTGAGTTCAACAGTGCTCCATTGAAGAAACGCTTGAGCTGGCGTCCACGGAGCTCTCAGAGAGAAAGCGACAGAGACGTCCTTTACCTGATGGGCCGGATAAGACTGTTGGCTCATTCCGGACTAACCATGATTGGAGTCATGGCCGCATGCATTATGTGGGGGGTGCAGCCGCTTCAATATAGAGGCCACCACATGTGGGATTTCAACGGGGAGGATGACGCCACACGTTATGGTCGTAAGGGGCCGGCCTCAGCCGCCGCCTTAGTAAAGATCTTATCCTCTTTGTACAAGGGAGAAAAGGAGGAATTCCTCTGCGTCAACCCACGGGCGGATTCAGTATGTACGATCCTCCAAGTTGGGTAAGTGAACAATTGCGCTTGCCCGTTTGTTTTATACTCCCATGGTTAGATAGGTAGTCTAACGGCTTCAATGCAGGAACTGCGACAGGAGGTAAAGGATATAAGCAGTCGCCCTCCACAGCCTGAGGACCCAGAATAGTCCCTCAATCCGAACCCCGAAGAGGATCCGGACATATCGGTGGAGCTTATCGACGGGGTGTTCCATCAGCTAAGCAAGGACAATACATTAGTAGCCATTACGGCGGATTACTCAGGGTTAATCCCGGCCTCCCAGGTGACAGAAACCGGGGTCTTGTTCCCTTGAAAGAGATTCCACCCTCACGTAGCCCGGTGTTTCTGACTACAGCCATGTTTTGCAGGGGAGATTTCCGAGGCAGGAGGCCGAACCTGCGGCGGCTAGCCAACGAGGGGCCGCAGGGCACCGTGGGGCAAAAAGGAATGAAGTCCGGACTGAGATGCCGGTGCAAAGGTATAGTGCACCCTCTGTTTCCCTGGAGTTATTCTGTCAGGGCATATTAACGTTCGTGCTATCTTCAGAACGAAGAGACCTCGCCGGACTACATCCGGAGAGGTTGCCAATCGCGCCTCCACCAGCCAGGCTCCAATGTCTGGCTAGGAAGCGGAGGCGAGCACAAGGCGCGCACCGGATGCTCCTCCGACAGAGGATGCGGACAGGATGTCTGCCACAAATTCTGAAGTGGAGAGTGCCATGAACCACAGGCGTTGCCAGACAATTCTACGCGACGCTTGTTTCTCCCAAGAGGCTTTAGATGCCTTTAATTCGGGAGATGCATACCTCCGTGCTGGTCAAAATGGTTTAGCCAGAGCCACGGAGGAGTATGTAAAAGACATACGGGTAAGAAAATTTTGGTTAAATATATATATATATGCCAGTAGCCCCCGAGACTTGAAGCAGTTAGAGCAACTGATTTAAGGATCATTTAATAAGCAGGTTCTTACAGAGAAGAATACCGTACTGTCCCAGGAGCTAGAAAAGTGCAAGGCCCAACTAGAGGCCACACTAGCCGCAGCAGGGGAGCCCAAAGAGACCCCCTCAGGTAAGATACGCTTCGAAAGATTAGTATTGTGCGGTGTGGGTGCAAATCTGACAAATCATGTTGCAGATGGCGTCGGACTCGATCCGGAAAAGCAACAACTCTTACGCCGGCTAAAGGCCGGTGAGAGTATGTTGACAAAGGTGAGGCGAGAGAAGAATGATATTCAGGATGCCAACACCATGCTGGACGTCGAACTTAAAGATGTTCATGGCCAGCTATCGGACTCCACGAGGGAGAATCGGCGGCTTCGACACGGTATATTTAGTAAGTGATTGAATGAACTTTGAAAAAAAAGAGTTCGGCGAGGAAGTCGACTAACAGAGTAATGTCTGTAGGTATGCTCACAGGTCGTCCTGCAGAGGAAATGCCCGGTTCTACGGGAGTCCTTCTTCCCGAACTCATGCAACTGCACGAGCGAATTCGGCAGGCGATGCGAGGTGTTGCCCAAGCCTTATGGCCTGCCCACTCCATGCCCGAGGGCCTTGGAGAGCTTGCGGAGAAGCTGAAGGGAGCTCGGCGGCGCTTCTGGTTGTGGAAGATATCGGCCAGCCAACAAGGCGCTAGGGAAGCCTGGGCCATGGTGAAGACCCGTTTTACGAAGTCTGACCCAAACCACATGGCCGAGGTCGGACCAGTGGGGCCTGACGGGAAGGAGATCCCTGTGAGCTTAGTGTACAGCCAAGTAGAGTTGGCCGCAAAGTATTCCCAGCAGGACTGTAAATTAGACAGCCTGTTAGATGGTATAGAAGAGGAATACAATCAGTCAGAATGACTATGTAATTTTGAATTGACATGTGTAATGTCTTCTAGCCGGATTGTAGATCGTTTGTCGTTGCCGACCTTTTCGCTTCAAACTCGGGACCTAACGGTCCGGAGTGTGTCCGAATACCATAGCGGTTATATAAGAACCGTGGTATGCATGGAGACCAGGCGTAGGGGTCATTAGTGCTTTATGAAACAAGTGCCCAACTAGTTATGTTATATTACATGGTTAGTAAGAAACATCTTCCAGAGAGAATAGTTCCGTTAGGGGTTCCTTTCGCTGGGAGGCATGCCCTAAAGTGCATGTCCGGACTACGTAAAAAGACGCAGAAAAAGCATCTCAGGGCGCATAAAATGAGTAAAAAGATCATCTTTTATATCACCGACCGAATATTCCCTTAAGAACGCTAGCTTTCGGCTTCACCCAGTCTGAGGTACACATCCGGCTGACCCGGCAGTAACAATCGCAGAGGTGCTCCCTTTACTGCCTAGCCGAACAATCGGGAACGTAGGGGTAAGCACAGGAGCCAGACAACCTAGCTTGGCCAAAACTTAAGTCATATCGATGCATATAATGGTGAAGAAAAAGGTACATGCGGAAGTTTGACGCATGTGTTGGGCGTGAAGCCCGTATAAATAAGCTTCTGTTAAAGAAGCCCCCAGGTTTAATGAGCGCGAGTAGCGCATCACTAGATGAGCCTTTAAGGGCTATAAAAGAAAAGAGGGGAAGGAGAGAAATGTAAGACAGAAAAATGCAAAAAATGGACAGAGGAAGGAGACGAACACAGAGTCCGGTGCTAGGCATAGAATCTTTGGAGGCGGGTGGCGTTCCACGGATTCCGCTCGAGTCGGTTATCCGACGCATCTTGCAGGTAGTACACCCCGCCAGTCAGGACTTGGTCGATTATGAATGGACCTTCCCACTTGGGCTTGAGTTTGTCCTTGTTCTTATCCGGCAGGCGTAGAACTAGTTCGCCAACATTGTAATTTTTGGCCCGTACTTCTCTGCTTTGATATCTTTGGGCCTGCTGTTGATAAAATGCGGAACGAGCTTTTGCCACATCACGCTCCTCCTCCAGGGCGTCCAAGTTGTCCTGCCGACTGAGCTCGGCTTCTCTTTCTTCGTACATGCGCACTCTAGGTGAGTCATGAATTATGTCGCAGGGCAGAACTGCCTCTGCGCCATACACCAAAAAAAATGGTGTGGTGGTGCGATTTGGCGTGGTCCACAGCCCCCATAGCACGGAGTCGAGCTCCTCTACCCAGTGCGTGTTAGATTCCTTGAGGGACCGCACCAGTATGGGTTTAATGCCGCTCATTATAAGACCATTTGCATGTTCGACCTGGCCGTTGGTTTGTGGGTGATAGACGGAAGCATAATCGAGCTTGATGCCCATGTTTTTGCACGAGAGTTTTACCTCGTCGGCGGTAAAGTTTGTACCGTTATCGGTTATGATGCTGTGGGGGACGCCATAACGGTGTACAACCCCGGATATGAAGTCTATCACAGGTCCGGATTCAGCCATTTTAACAGGCTTGGCTTCTATCCATTTGGTGAATTTATCCACCATGACCAGTAAGTATTTTTTCCTATCGGTCCCACCTTTAAGGGGTCCGACCATGTCAAGCCCCCAGACCGCAAAAGGCCAGGTGATGGGTATGTTTGGAGTGCGGTGGGTGGCATATGGCTTTGGTTGGCAAAAAGTTGGCAACCAGCGCATCGTTGGACTAGGTCCTGAGCGTCTGCCCGGGCCGTCGGCCAATAAAAGCCTGTACGGAAAGCCTTGCTAACAAGGGACCGAGCAGCGGCGTGGTGGCCACCGAGTCCGGCATGAATTTCACCCAAAAGGTTCCGCCCTTCCTCTTTGGAGATGCACCTTTGAAGGACTCCGGTAGTGCTTTTCTTATAAAGCTCTCCCTCATGGACTCTATAGGCTTTAGATCGCCGCACTATGCAGCGGGTCTTGTTTTGGTCCTCTGGGAGTTCCTGCCTAGTAAGGTAGGCTAGGAATGGTTCTGTCCACGGGGCGATGACCGCCATTATTACGTGGGCTAAAGGTGTAATTTCATTGGTAGAGCCTCCAATTATGTCAGATTGTTCGGCGTCGAGTGGTGCGGCTGGGTCCGGGCTGTTATTTGCGGGTTCCCCCTCCCATGCTACGGATGGCTTGAACAATCTTTCCAAAAAGATGTTGGGGGGACTGCATCGCATTTTGCTCCGATGCATGCCAGGACGTCCGCTGCTTGATTGTTTTCTCGGGCTATATGGTGAAACTCCAGCCCTTCGAACCGAGCTGACATTTTTAGGACGGCGTTGCGGTAAGCAGCCATTTTTGGGTCCTTGGCATCGAAGTCTCCATTTATTTGGGATATCGCGAGGTTTGAATCCCCGCGTACCTCTAGGCACTGGATACCCATGGATACTGCTATCCGGAGACCATGTAGGAGGACCTCATATTTGGCTGCATTGTTGGAATCCATGTACATGATTTGGAGCACATATTGGACTGTGTCTCCTGTGGGGGACGTCAGGACGACGTCAGCCCCAGTCCGGCCAACATTTTGGAGCCGTCGAAATGCATAATCCAGTTTGAATATGTGTCGTACTCGTTAGGGAGCTCGGCCTCCGTCCATTCTGCGACGAAGTCGGCCAAAACTTGCAATTTAATAGCTCGCTGTGGCTTATAGGTTGTGCTGCTTCGCTCGATGTGGTTCCAGTCTATTTCCATTTTTGAAGGGTTTCCTCATAAATGAGGTTCAGTCCGCTGCCTCCATCCATGAGCACCTTGGTGAGGCGAAAGCCGTCCACTATGGGACTGAGGACCAATGCGGCTGGTGCTCGGGCTGTTCGGAATCTAGGTTCATCACTTGCGTTGAAGGTAATAGCAGTGTCGCTCCATGGATTTATTGTTGCAACTTGATAGACTTCAGCAAGGCTGCGGAGTGTTCTTTTTCGCATACTGTTTGATGCGAAAGTCTCGAAGACTATGAGAACGGTACTGGTGTCCTCGGGCTGGCTTTCTGCGGCCTCCAGAATTAAGAGGTCCTCGCCAATTTTGGCCACCTGCCGGAGTATCCAACATGCTCTAAGGCTGTGAGTTGGTGTGGCGTCCTCTGTACTGTGGATTCTACAGGGTCCATCAAGCCACCTTTCCAGTACAGTTCCATGCCCTGTAGAGGGTTTTGGCTTTTTGGTGTTTATCCCGGGTGTCCTATGATGATGCACCCTCTTAGTTCGGACGGGATTACTATTCAAGGCCGGATTATCCCAAAATTTTATTTTGGTTTTCCAGGCACTTTCCATCGCACAGTATTTTTGTGCTATGGACGCCAAGTCAGCGAAGCGTGTAATATCACGACGACTTACGGCGTTAAGGATTCCCTCGTCCGTGCAATTACTGCAGAAAATTGAGATTGCGTCTCCCTCGCGGCAATCCTTTATCCTGTTCATAACCAGGAGGAATCTGGCCCAGTAATGATGTACTGTTTCCTCGGGCCTCTGCCTGATTTGGGAGAGATCGCTTATGTTCGGGTGGGCGAGTGTCGTTGAATCTGAAACCTCACCCAATCGAAGATTCGGAGGCCGAAGAGTTTCCGAACTCTGAAGTTCGGATTCTTGGATGTTGTCCAACGAATCTAGCCCGTTGCCTGATCCTAAGCTCAGGTCTTGAGTTACATCCTCCTCTCCGCGGGTATCCAGCATGGAGGAGTCGGGAATTCTGACGTAGCTAGTCATTAAAATAGATGAAGGGTCGCCGCACTGCGCCTCTACCACGGCAACGTGGTGGGTGACTTGGGGAGAGTTAATTTCTCTTAGATCGGGTTTAAGCCCAACCTGGTTGTAATCCATAGCAACCCCCAGGGTAGCGATGCAATCCAAGAGCTCGTTTACGGAAGAGAGCTCCATTGGATCTAGCTGCTCGACGAGCTCCGAGCCAACGTGTAGGTTGCTTTTGATGACCCGAGAGGTCACCGTCGGCGCAACAGCCGAACAGGCGGTCATGAGGAAACCACCTAGCCGGAGAGTTTGGCCGACAGCCAAGGCTCCCTTAGCAACGGTGCCGTCTTTAAAGACGGGAGGAGGCATTCTTCCTGATTGCGACGGCATAGAGGAACTCTCAATGAAAGCACCAATGTCGGTGTCAAAACCGGCGGATCTCGGGTAGTGGGTCCCGAACTGTGCATCTAGGCCGGATGGTAACAAGAGGCAGGGAACATGATGCTTTACCCAGGTTCGGGCCCTCTTGATGGAGGTAAAACCCTATGTCCTGCTTGATTAATATTGATGATATAGGTAGTACAAGAGTAGATCTACCACGAGATCAAGGAGCCTAAACCCTAGAAGCTAGCCTATGGTATGATTGTTGTATATGGAGTTGATTGCTTACGGACTACAACCCTCCGGTTTATATAGACACCGGATAGGGTTAGGGTTACACAGAGTCGGTTACAATGGTAGGAGATCTTGAATATCCGCATCGCCAAGCTTGCCTTCCACGCCAAGGAAAGTCCCATCCGGACACGGGACGAAGTCTTCAATCTTGTATCTTCATAGTCCTGGAGTCCGGCTGAAGGTATATTCCGGCTACCCGAACACCCCCTAATCCAGGACTCCCTCAGGATGCAAAGGGTCAATATGAGGTGCACACGGGCTAGTAATGTACTTGTTCAAATGATATTCAATGAAAATCTCAAGCATTTCATTTTTCCACTCATGGAAGAACTCTCCATCAAGAATAGGCACTCTATGTCTAAGACTCCCCAACGTAGACTCATCCATCTTCCTCCAAAGGTGTTTAAACCAAAGCAATGGAGACCAATGCTCTGATACCAATTGAAAGGATCGAGAAGAAGTGTCTAGAGGGGGGGTGAATAGACTCTTAGCAATAAAAGTTACAGTTTTTAATTTCTTTAGGTTGAAGTGGAGTTTTAGCACAAGTTCACACATTTGTAATACATATCAAGCAAGCATGGCAAGAGTATATGAGTAGCGGAAAGTAAAGCATGCAAGTTGCAAGAATGTAAAGGGATGGGATTTGGAGTGTGCAAACGCAATTGGAGACACAAAGATTTTTTATCCGTGGTTCCGATAGGTGGTGCTATCGTACATCCACGTTGATGGAGACTTCAACCCACGAAGGGTAATGGTTGCGTGAGTCCACGGAGGGCTCCACACACGAAGGGTCCACGAAGAAGCAATCTTGTCTATCCCACCATGGCCGTTGCCCACGAAGGACTTGCCTCACTAGGGTAGATCTTCACAAAGTGGGCGATCTCCTTGCCCTTACAAACTCCTTGGTTCAACTCCACAACCTTGATAGAGGCTCCCAAGTGACACCTAACCGATCTAGGGACACCACTCTCCAAGAGGTAACAAATGGTGTGTTGATGATGAACTCCTTGCTCTTGTGCTTCAAATGATAGTCTCCTCAACACTCAACTCTCTCTCATAGGATAGGATTTGGTGGAAAGATGATTTGAGTGGAAAGCAACTTGGGGAAGGCTAGAGATCAACATTTATGTGGTTGGAATGGAATATCTTGACCTCAACACAAGTGTAGGTGGTTCTCTCTCAGAAAATGTATGTTGGAAGTGTAGGCATGTTCTGATGGCTCTCTCCATGAATGAAGAGTGGGTGGAGGGGTATATATAGCATCCACACAAAATCTAACCGTTACACACAATTTACCAAACTCGGCGGGACCGAATCATTTAACTCGGTCAGACCAATTTAGTTCATAATGTGACCATTAGGATTTTTGGTGGGACCGACTTGATCAACTCGGTGGGACCGATGTGCTAGGGTTAGGGTAAAGCCTCATCTCGGTTGGACCGATTACACAAACTCGGGGGAACCTATTTTGGTAATAAGCCAAACAAAGAGTTGGCCAAGCAAACTCGGTGGGGCCGATTTCATATTTTGGTGAGACCAAAATTAATGTAATAGGCAATAGAGAGTTTGCTCGGTGAGATCGAGATCCTATCGGTGAGACCGAATTGATTACGGTTTCTGGTAGTGGCTTATGTCAAGTGAACTCGGTGGCATCGGATAGATCAAATCGGTGGGGCCGAGTTTGAATTTTGGTTTGGGACATATTTGGATGTGAGAAAGTAGTTGAGGGTTGTGGAGCATATCACTAAGCAATTTGAGCAAGCAAGCCATTAAGCAACACCTCACCCCCTCTTAATAGTATTGGCTTTCCTAAGGACTCAATGCGATCTTGGATCACTAAAATAGAAATGTAGAGTCTTATGCTTTGAGCTTGAGCCAATCCTTTGTCCTCAGCATCTTGAAGTGGTTCCACATCCTCTAGTCCATGCCACTCCATTGTTTAACTTATCTGAAACATACTGGGTAGAAGCATTAGTCCAACAATAGATATGCTGACATTAATTACCAAAATCACCCAGGGAGCACTTGTGCTTTCACCGTGGTTCAACCTCCATGGACAAGCTGTCATGTCTGCTGACACATGTATAGCAAAACTAGAGTGTTTATATTTCAAGCATGTGAACAAGTATTATTCTACTACTTTGGATCTATTGCAACGCACGGGCCAGCACATTGGTAGTAGTAGTGTCTATCTCTATTTCTAGAGGCCTTCCCTCGTTCATCCATTTCTCTCACAAGATAAACTACTCATACAAATACATCTTGATGTTCCACGAAATGCACGAGGATGTTTCCTTGGGGGTCTCTCTAGGGCAGCATGGCCGTAGTTGCAAGTTGATGCCCCTTGCGATGCCGACGTTGAGGGGCACTCGGATTTCCTCTGATGAGTAGGTAAGATGAGTTTGATCACGTAGTAAATGCATTCTAAACATTACTTCCGTGTCCATTTCCTAATTCTCCCCCTTCCCACTATTTCACAGGTTAGGCTCGGTGCGAGTGGAGATTGTCTTGCATATGTACGGGAGGGTACCAACATCATTTTGCACAACATTTACAACGGTGACACCGTTCCCATAGAACCTTTTGTCCAACATTGGGATCAGCCATGCAACGGGCCACCGCATGAATCAGTACGATGGAACCACGGTGAGATTGAATAAGATAGCATGAACCTTGCACATGGCGGTCAAAGGTGGACCATGTTGTCTGCGGCCGATTTGTTGCCGTACGAGTACGAAGATGCTGTGCTCCTTTCTAACCGCATCTTCGGGGTGACAAACCAGGGGACTTGTTTCGTATGGGACACATCCTACGATATACTCCCTCTCTCCTAGTTTATTTGTTTTGAATCTTTTCATTTTATAAGTTTCAAATTCAAATTTAGAGCTCCCCATCACATATTGTTCTTTTTAGATTACAATGTCCATTAAATCGTTGCGTGCATGTATAGTAAAGAAACAAATCTCGAGTTTGGCACGAGTTCGTGCAGCAGTAGCACCAGCTTGGCGCAGGAGTTACATTTCCCTCTCAGGGCCCTCGAGACTGAGATTTAGCGCCTTACTACACCTGCCTTTGAGTCAATAGCATGTGGAGCTGATATTTGGCTGGTCCAGATGTAATGCTCCCGAAGGCAGAGGGGCAGTGGGGCCGAGAGGGGTGAGCCGCAGGTCGGGGGATGTGTGGTGTCATGGGTTCATGCGGCGTCATGGGAATCGCGTGTGGTTGTGGTAGAAACTTGATGCTCGCCACATTTAAGGTGGCCCACATGTCATGCACACAAAGGTAGAGGGGCGGTGCGGCCGAGAGGGGTGAGGCGCACGTCGTGGGACGTGGTGCCGTGGGTTGGAGCGGCGTCATGGGAATCACGAGCGGCAGTGGATGAAATGTGATGGTCATCGTAGTTGAACTTCCATGGACAAGTTGTCATGTCTACGGACACATGCATTGCATACCGATCACTGGAAGGAGTAGTAGAGAAAGCTAGGCGGGTAAATAGTTCCTTATAGTCAAGCGGACCCACGCTACTACTCCCTCCATTCCAAATTACTCGTCGCAGAAATGGATGTATCTAGAACTAAAATACATCTAGATACATCCATACTTGTGACAAGTAATTCAGGATAGAGGGAGTACTTGTTCCAAAGACATGCACACCATCGAAATAGTCCATCTATATCAATATACACCCAGAGGGAATAATTGTTTTTATACAAGAGAGGAAATAGTTCATCCATCCATAATGCCCTGCTGCTGGTGCAACCTTATCTTCTTCTTGTTCTTCTTCTTCTTCTTTGTATTATTCTTCTTCTTGTCCTCATTTTCTATGGGAGACAGCTTCGCAACAAGCTCTTTGGACCTTGCAGCTATCTCGAAACTCACACGGGCATCGGGGGTAGCATATTTTATCCACTCATATGTCAAGGGATAATTCTCCCATCCAGACGACCATAATGCCACTGTCTCGTCACCCTTCTGAAGATTTGTATCGAGCACAAAATTTGCTACGTCGAATAGGGATGGTGTCTATTTATCACAATCTTCTACAGGAATTTTGATTCTGGTTTGTAGGTCAGCGATGCTTTTCAAATCAAGGTTGTACGGCTACAGCTTCTGTTTGTTCCCTTCGATGGCTGCCCCACAGAAGTATATGTCCTCCAGAGAGAAGAAATCGTGAAGCTCACTTGGTATGGAGGGTGCGTGTATGATGTGGCACACCAAAACATCATCTTCGAGGCACAGCTGAAGGGCGGTGGCGCGTTGGATCTTCCCAGTGGCATGCTCTGTGTACTCTGCATCGAGACCGATGACCCTCATCTCTACCTTTTCGAGGGAGTTGGATACATTGTTGATCCACTTCCGAACAACCCTTGGGTGGACGGTGACGGTGGCAACTATGCTCAACGAGCCTTCGACGAGGACATGTTGGACGCTAGAAACCTACATTTCGATCTCTTTCGCCATTTGGAACCGCTGGACGGAGGGCTATGATTTGGAGAATTAGGATTAGATGGCTAGTATAAATGAAGTAGTAGATGATTATTTAAAGGGGTTGAAACAATGTGAATGCAATGGGGTTTGGATGCAAATGAAGATGAAGGGGAGGTGAAGAAGCCGAGGAAAATTGGTTCCCGATGGAGAAGTAAATGGGAGAAGTGGCGTGCAGGCCGTTGATTAGACGACTAGGTAGACTAAACAAAAAGGCAATGCAGGTAGACTGAGGAGTCGTACCTGTTCGTGTACATGCCCATCCTTCCTGATAGGTGGGACCTATGCAAACAGATAAAAAATGTGGCATAGCTGGTTCAGATGGATATTGGCGCGTGCATGGGAGGCACAACATTCTCTGGTTAAGGAATACACGGTTATGCTCATCAAAAAAGAAAAGGCCCATCTTCGCGCTTCCGCATGCACAAGAATTTGGTTCTGCTCACAATATGGATGATACCTGGAGGATGAAGTGAACAATTATGCTAGCACGGGAGACCTATTTCCTCTATACAGTACTGGAGTACTCATGTCCCTACTACTAGTAGTAGTAGTACAACTATGGTACACTTGATGGTCAAAATACTATTCATCCGGTCCTCACAGTAAGTGACAACACCCTGCGCCTAACACTAGTCTAGGCGGCGTGTTCGGGTTACCAAAGTCAGCCTACCCTATGCACTGTGCAGTCTGTCACTGTCGTTGTACAACACATTAGCATGCCTCGCCTTGTCTCCCTCCCCCCTCCCATAGCACCACTCCATCTCCATCTCCATCTCCGTCTCCATCTCACGGTGCCCCCGTGTACCATCGCCTCGCTCGCATTGACAGCCTTCTCCCCCGTAAATCAAGCCCCCCAAAACCCCCACCTTCCAAACTC
>NC_041392.1:355008340-355057469 GCF_002162155.2 Triticum dicoccoides
AACGCGAACCACGCAACATCCATATGAGCCGCGATTGGAGCAGTCTCCCCAGTGACATCCTTGACCTCTGTTGTTCGTGTATGGATATGTTGAGCGCCCTGTGGCTGGCCGCATGCTCGAGGGACATGCACACGGCCATCGTTGAAGTGAGGCCTAAGATTTTCAAGACACCCTGCTTTCTGCTATTTGGTCTCGCGAGATTGGCTCACCATGATATGGATGTGTACATGATGCCCCATGACTTCAATCCGATCTCCATTAGCCGAAACTTCTTTGCAGGTATGTAGTGGGTCGCCTTACATCATTTCCCTCGACTTCGATCCGATCACCATCGCCCAAAACTTCTTGGAAGGTATGTACTGGGTCGGCATGAACTCCCACTGGATGGCTGCCTTCAGAGAAGGGGAAGACGGTAAAAAGTTGGTGTCGTGAACTTCCAGAGCTCCCATGAGATTATCCTTCGTCCATTGGATTATGTAGAGTTTTACCATCGTGGTCCAAGTCATCTAGATTATCATGTCAGTTGGACGGACGTTGTTTTGCAGAAGATTGTAATCTACCAAGTGCCCACACGACATGCAAATTACACAGACTTCAAGCTAATTGCCTTGTTCGACTGCGGACTCGCCTATCTTTACGCCAATGCCTTCTTTAGCTGGAGACAACTCAACTCACAGTGGATCATCGTCAAAGCTAAGACACACTTCTGTGATGCTATTGAACACAATGGCATCATCTACATGATCGACAAAGTAGATGGCACCACGTATTGCTAGGACGGCGCGTGTAAGTTGTTTCCGTCTCATGTTAATGATGATTCCATGACACTGTTTGAACTTTCTGTGATGATTGGCATATCCTTGTTCGAGCAGAATTTGAGTAGAACTATGGCAATGTATTAGAGACACCAGAAATCAGCTATATTTGGAATGAGTTAATTCGTGCGATTGTGACCATGTCATTACAACCAATTTGTAACCCTGAATAATCAAATGGTTAGGAATATATGGATACTCTCCTTATTTTACAGTAATCTGTATACAACTACTAAATATGAGTGTGTATCAATGGCCATGTTAGTTTCCTCATTTTCATGATGTAGAAACATGCACCACACTATTGGTTCCATCTAACCATACATTAGGGAAGTAAATGTGCATATGGAGAACTCTATATTTGGAAGTAGTGAAATCATGTAATTCTTACCATGTGTACATACCTATATTCGCCCTTCAGCAATGAATGTCTAGAATAATATCCTGACAAAAATTTTCCCACGAAACACGAGTATATAACAATGCATGGTCTATTAGTTACCTTGAAGAATTTGTTTGTGAGGACAAAACATGATTACATAACATGCATGACATGGTAGTTTCTTGTGAAGAATCGATTGCGAGATAACATGAGTATAACCATGCATGGCACTTCTATATTTTTGAACCCAATATACATTTCCCTGTATTTTCCTCCCAGTTCCAACAGGGACATATCAATGTTGTTTCTTGCATTATCCTACTCATACTCTTAACAATGCTGATCTTACATTAACAATGCATGTCCTTTTTGATATGATGCAGTGTCCCTACAGTTGCTGCCCTTTGTAATCACACCACCTTTGCCAAAAACAGGGAAGCACAATTGGTTCCTCGCTCGATCAGACGACAGCAAAAGACTGATGATCATTCGGACACATGAGCTAGAAAAGTTATTTTGCAAAAACCCCACTATACACAAGCACCATGAAATACGTGAGTATCCGGACAGTGGCGGTTACGTCTATGAGCAGGATACCAGCTTGTTGGGGCCTTCATGATTTTTTAGTTGGAGGCAGGTAAACAACCTTGGTTCACACTCTTTGTTTCTCAGACTCAATTATCCGATTAACCAAGAGATCAACGTTGGCAAGGACCTTGATGGCAGATAGGCTCTGCTTCCTATGGGAAACTTTGTCTACACGGCGAGCCCAAGGAGTTCGGGAGCAAACTCTCCCGATTGTCAATGATACAGCTTGCAGCCAAAAGAAGGTGAGAATGACAAAGGCATCCGGATTAACTTTGATCCTTGGATGTCTCAAATACGATCGGCAGTGATGTGGTTCAAGCCTTCAGGTTGATAGGTAATTGGGATGTTGCGTCAAAAGGGTTGAGTACTGGTGTCTCCGGATCATTGGTCGCTGAAGCGGTGCTGCAAATTATGATGGTGTTGGATCATCTCTTCGAATGACTTTGTTGTCTTTGCTGCTTGTTCTGGATGGGTAGTTCTTTCATTTGTTATGCATATTCCTTGTCATTTGGTCATCCTCGTCTATGTCACTCTTACAATGTAATAGTTGCCTCTGTTTAGAATGTCATTCTCGTCTGGATCACGAGAGTCTGAGCGCTATAGATGGGTGTGTTTTGGTTGTCTAGCAAGACTTCTTATGAACTATCATGTCTTGCTGTTTATGTCAGTAGTAGTCACTAGTCAGTGTTTGAATGTTGTATATATCATTGTTTGAAACGGCTTATTGTCTCAAACTACTGGTGGGCTAAATGAGGGCATCAGCATTATCCAGTGTTCAGAGTGTATCTCCTTTTTTTCAAGTTATATAATTTGAGCTCAGTGTCTTTTCGATGATGTACACTTGTTTGGGCCAGTGAGGTGTCATTGAATATGGGTCAAGTAGTAACGCAATGCCAAATAGGTCAATTATGACTCTCAGGCCAGGCTCTCAAAAGATCCTAAAAAAGGTCGGGCTCTCCAAAAAAGAAAGAATAAGGACTCTTAGGACGACATGTGGGTGCCACCGGTGTTTTCAAGAGCTTGCACACCGGGAGCATATTGGCGCGTGTTCGAAATTCATGCTACCTTTTCATCCCCAATCTCCCACCCCTCCCCCACCTCTGGAATCTCGATTCCTACTCCAGTTCCCCCAAATCCCCCTCCTGTACTCCTTGTACTCAAGCGCACTATCATGTCGCCGGTCAACTCGGATCTTCGAGCTGGAGATCCTGAGGTCTGTCCTGACTTCGGTCGATGCGTGCTATCGCTCAACAGTTGCATGGAGGCGCTTGACGACCAGTTTGCCGGCAAAGTGCTGATGGTAACCATCAACGGCGACCGGCCTCCCGTCTCACCGAACGACCTTGTCAAAGCTCTTGGCATTGCGCACGGCATCCAAATAAGTGACTTGCTTGTCGAAGTCTGTCTGCCACCGGCTGATTTCTTCGTCACGTTCCGGACAACTTTCGGCTGTAGTCATGTGTTTGAATCTTCTCGGTGTTTGTTCTGCGATGGCGCGCTGGTGAGCTTTGATCGGTGGCACTCAGGATGGGGCTCGGTGCCCTCTGAGTTTGAGTTTTTAACAAAGCTTACCTTCCACGGCATGCCTCGACGTCCTTGGAACAGCGAGTCCACGAATGAACTTATGAACGACCTTGGAGGTGAGATCCTAAGTATGTTTGTTCCTCTAGACAGCTGGGCTATGACAGTTATGGCATGGATGAAGAAGCCGTCCACCATACCGAAGGTGATTGGTGTTGAGATACCGGTGCAGGAACCGGGGTTGTACTATTCATCGCCACCAAGGCCGTCGTGGACCACGTTAGGGATGTACCTGTATCGAGTGTTTGTGCGTGTCGAAGAAGTGGTCAATCCATCAATCGAAGTCCCGCCGCTGCTGCTGGTGATAGGGTCTGTCGATGACGTCCATTATAGTAGTCAATGTTAGACTTTCCCCGTGTTGCTCGAAACGATGGATGGCACAGGGCCTACTCCATCGCGCGGCCGAGACCACTGCTTGTTTGGGAGAAGAGGCAGGGCTGGCTGCCTGGATGTGCTATAATTTGAGGTAACAACTGAATCTTGTCAGATACTGGTTAAATCCAAGCTATGGGTGTGAAGAACTGACGTGCCAGTACATTTGATTGTGACATGTTCTAATTTTGTACCTGAACGTTTTTTAGAAAGGCTTGTACGTCAACTTAATGTGCTAGCAGAACTTATTGTGTTGTCTGTCTGTTTTGTTTGCACAACATTCAAGATATTTCCCCATCATTGATAAAGATGATGAACCGTTATGTACGAGTTCGTTGGTTTCAACATAGCCCTACCCATAGCGATCTACTGCTTCCATCCTGATTGTGTCACTTGCGTGAAATTTTTGTATGCAAGTTAAGTGTGCTATGATGTTCGATATGATTGTGTAAACTATATAAGTTTTTACTGAGCATCAGCAATGCATATGGCTGAAAGATGTATTTACGAGCATCGACCGATGGGTCTCTCTCTCCCTCTCTCTTTCACACACACGCACACACGCACAAGTGGGACCCATTGAATTATTTCTTTGCTCGTGACAGCTTTTAATTAGGTTCCACTGTAATCTAACTTTTTTCTTAAGTAACTAATTGAGCTCAGTGACTTTAAAAAGTTGTACAGAAGCCTTGTTTGGCCATTCCGGCGTCGCTGAATGTAGGCTGAGTAGCCATGTTAGGTTGTACTGTACTACATAGGCCTTTTTTTCAACATCAGCAATGCAACTGGGCCGACAGTTGTACACAATATCCGGGTCAACTTCTCCGCCTCGCCGGGCTGCAAACTTTCCTAGGAGGTATGCATTAGGCTTAACAAGAAAATGGACTTTAAGAAATAATAAATGGGATGTAATTATAATAACTGGGCAGTAACTACAAAAATGCACCAAACGCGTAATTAGTTTAAAGAATATATTATTTTTGGAATTTGAAAATTTTAATTTCATTACTTGTTGCGCGCGCAATATTTTGTTGGATTTGAACGTAATACAACTTTATTTTGAAATTATATTTAATCTGACTAGAAATTTCGGATAAAATTATTTCGGATCCCATAAAAATGTGGGAATTATTTTTGAATTATGTTTTGAGTGGTTGGTTGAAATTATTAATATTTTTTTAGGAATGGTTGAAATTATTAATCATTGTCCTAGCTAGAAAATGGGTTGTATTTTTAACAAACTGTAAATGGGTTGTAGTAAATTCCATTAGAATCAAAAAATGGGCTGTACATTCTTACAAATCCCAAATGGGCTATATGTTCTCTGCCACACATTTGTGGGCTTTCTAAGTTGATGCGTCCCCTAAAAGAACTAAGTTGACACGTATGCAAGGCTTTGTCAACGACACATGGTTCTGGTAGCTGTGGCCGTTGGATGTCCATCCAATGGATGTCGTGCTTCTTCTTCAATATCGCATATTCTTGCTTCAGCTGCCCAAAAATTGATTCCTCCCCCTGACATCTGGGGCACACTGTTTCGAAGGCTGACCTGTGGGCCTACTAAGTTGACGCGTACCAAGGGCTTTGTCAACATAGTCAATATAAACGATTCTAGCTGCAGTGACCGTACGATGTCCATCCAACGGCCGTAGTGCTTCTTCAACCTCTGGTCTTATTGCTCCTGTCGCCCAAAGCAGCGCCAGCCGTGCCGCATGCTCCTGCGTCCCGTGGCCGGCTGTGATGCCGCGGAGGCCTCACCACCCCTACTAATCCCACCGCTGGCCAGTCCATCCCTCTACTCACCCAGACCCCATGTTATTCTGCGGTGACGGCAGCTTTACACCGCAGCGAACCAGTGAACCCTCATACTCCTCTACGCGTAGGCATCCACTATCGCGTCTTCCCCGGCTCCGCATCGTCCCCTTCCTAGGCCTTGCCGTCGTCCACCGCCTTGGTGTTCTCGGCGCGGCGTGGTCAAGGAACGGCTTCCATCGGACGTGGACTATACGTGGAGCGGCTGACAGCTGGGTCCACGGCTGCAGCAAGGAAGTGCCTCCTTATTACGCAGAAAATAATGATTCCTCCACCTGATAGCAGGGACCCACCGGGCGGGTAACCGTATTTCGTGAAAAGAAACGTTTCCCCCCTGACTGTTGGGACCTACCAGCTACATCTTTGCACGCAAGGAAGTGCGTCCAGGCAAAAAAAAAAACGATTCACCCCCTTGACTGCTGGGACCCACCAGCTACATCTTCGTACGCAAGGAAGTGCCTAACAGTCGGGACCCACCTGGTCGAAGCGTACGTAGCGTTATCAATCTGGTCACGAACGTGTACGTACATACTGGTCGATGTAGAGGCGCGCACATGTCGTAGTAGAGGCGCGCACGTAGCATGTACACGTACATACATTGGCCAGTGTGCAAGAAAGAAAATATGGCCACGTACGTACATACGGGTGGGGTCTCGAACACCTACTCACGCATACATACGGTCAGGGCTCGTGTACATGGATGGGTCGGAAAGGAGAAACAACATTGTCGTCACCCGCCAAAAAAACAATAGTGTCGTCGTCGTGTTCATGGGGAGGCAACGAAATGCGTCGTGTTCATTGGGAGGCAATGGAACGCGTGGGAGCCAACCGGCTTGGACGGAATAGCCGATGGATACGAGGCATGTCGTATCGCAGAACGGAGGAAACAGCCTTGTGTTTGACTGGCCACGTTCGAAACGGGATCCTGTTCATCGGGAGGGGTCTGCCGTACCGCAAAACGGAGGAAGCGGACTTGTGTTGGACCTCCTACGGTCGAAACGGGGTCCTGTTGATCGGGAGGGGTGTGGCGTACCGCAAAACGGAGGAAACAGGCTTGTGTTGGAGCGCTACGGTCGAAACGGGGGTCCTGTTCATCAGGAGAGGTGTGGCGTACCGCAAAACGGGACTCCATGGGATACTGCTCATCTCCACCATCGACCCCCCTCCAGCCTCCACGGGCTACTGTTCATCCACCGTCGACCTCCTCCAGCCTCCACCTCCGACTGTTCATCCACGGGCTCCTGTTCATCTAGCCTTCACCGCGCGCTACTCCACCGACTAGTGTTCAACCAGCCCTCTCCACGGGCTCCTGTTCAACCACTCCTCCAAGGGCTACTATTCATCCAGCCCTCCACGGGGTGGTCCTGTTCATCCAGCCCTCCACGGGGTCCTGTTCATCCAGCCCCAACCGGCTCGATCGATCGGGGTCCTGTTCATCCAGAGGCAACACCACGGGGTCCTGTTTATCCACCCCCACCGGGAACTGTTCATCCAAACCCCCCAACAACGCTCACTGTTCATCCAGAGGCAGCATCGATCGGCTTCAGTTAGCAGCAGTAGCGAAGGAATCGCTCGATCGGGTTCAGTTAACTACCATCGATTGATCACTCGGGTTCAGTAACGTGTAGCCTGCGGTGCAATTGCTCGGGTTCAGTTAGAGCCCAATGCCTCGCTCGGGTTTAGTTAGATCCCAACACCTCGCACCCACTCGCATGCGTGTACGAGAGAAACGCGCATCACTCGGCCCCGACCACCCACCATAACCGGGAACACCCCGATATTTTCCTCGCTCTCGCTTCTACCATGATTTTTTCCGTCATGGACGGCCCAAAGAATGTCATGCAGCTGCGTCTCCGGCCCGCCCATGACGAAAAGCCCATTTTCTGTCATGATTTTTTGTCATAGAAGTAGGAACCCACCACATCTATGATGATACCAGGTTTTGTCAAAATTATCGTCATAGAAGTGTCATAAGTATGACAGAAAGTTTTTTCGTTCGGCCCAAAATGTCACGGATGTGTCTTTTTTGTAGTGGTGGCTGCTGATCTATCTAATTTAATAGGTATCACTACCTTTTCTAAATACCTACTTTCTACTCCTTGAGGATCTGCGCTCACCCTCTTCCTTTTGGACTTCTATTATGAAAGAACAACATTTGACTAGAAAAACATAGTATGATGACACATGGTAGGTATAGAAAATGGATAGGTCTGGTATATACTCATATATGATGCTTAAACTAAGCATATGGTGGTGTAACAAAGTAAATGTAATGCAAGAGGTCATCTGCAAAAATATGTGCGACCAATACAACCTTGCCAAGTTAGAGCAAGCACCTTGATGGGTGAATAAGATAGGCCCTCCTCCACCATGCCAAGTTTGTTAGCCAGTGGATTGTTCCGCAATATTCCTCTCGTTTGCTCATTCTTATATTCATTTTGATCATGTTCAATACCTCACATGCATGTAAACATAAAGACAAGTGAGATTACCTTTGTAATTCAAAAGTGATTCTAATCCAATACTGCCTCCTTGTAAACCCATTTGTGCTATCACTGCAATTCTTCTGAGAGATTCCATGCATGCTGTAATTTGGTGTGTGCATTAGTATAAGGTGGCCTCTACTCAAAATATGAGAGCTCCAGAAGTGATGATACTTCATAGATGACAGCTTCAACATATAGTAAAGAAGAACAAGTCACCCTGACCTGACATATACAAAATATACTAACGGAGAACAACTCGACCTGACCAGTCAACCACAAATGTCTCTGATACTCTTCCCAACAAGGAACATACTTATTAAAGAAGAGAAGAGGATCATGTTAAAGAAGAGGAGAAGAGCAAGCAGATTGAAGATATTACAAGTCTTTCTATACAATGTCGGTTGCCCACCCATGATGAACCAGAGCGCACAGAGAAATAATATTCCTTCTGGTCTCTCCATATGTAGCTCACATGCATTTCAAAACAAAAGTAGGAACATTTAGCTGACCAATTAAACATGTCTCAGTTTTACTAATATCAGAATAATATCATATTCGAATTTTCACAACTAAACTTGTTTAGCTCGATGGGTGGAGCGGTGCTATTACGACACGAACCACGTAGGCTAATCGTGGTCATCATAAGATGGGGAAACCGTAAGCATGATGAGTATAGTGTTGACCATGGTAGTGGGATGGCAGATCTGAAGCCGCAAACCACGCAAAGGGTAGTTAGCAACCGATATTTTCTTTGAAATAACAACTAACGACACGTTTGGTTCGGGGAAAAAGGTGCAACTTCCGATTACATTGATTTTCAAAACCATAGCCACCGTTTGTTTCGCAAACGACGTAGTCCGAAATAACGGTTCCTGATACACCGCTTCAGAGAATCTAACCCGCCGAAGCGGAGAGGATTAGAAAAACGCGGGCCTCGGACGCAACAACCAAACAAAGAGTATATTGCGTAAAATTTATCGGAAGCATCACTTCCTATTACGGCAAACCTAATGCGTTACCTGGGCCGAACCAAACGCGTCGTAAGATTTGGTATGGACAAGAAAGTACAGTCAACAAGTGACAAAGAAATGCAATTCTACTATCTCTCTATATGTTGCGACATGCATTTGGAAACTTAAGTGGGACCTTTACCTAACCAATTAAATGTGTCTGTTAACTAATACCAGTATCATATCATAATCATATTTGAACAACTAAGCTTTGGAATTATGAGTGCTTGTTGTTTAGCTTGAAGGGTGGAGTACTTTTATTACGACATCTAGAATCATTGAAAACATCCATATGAAGCGACCCAATAGACATGTCGACTAGAAATGTCCGTGCTCCACTTCCCGACACGGAACATACTATACTACTCCCTCTTTTCTTAAATATAAGTCTCTTAGAGATTTGAATGTGGACTACATACGGAGTAAAATGAGTGAATGTACATTGTAAAATATGTCTATATACATCCATATGTAGTTTTTATTGGAATATCTAAAAAGACTTATGTTTTACCGAAAAAGGCTTTCGCCTCCCTTTGTAAATAAAGCAACGATGAAACGATGAACAACACCAGGGACAAACGCACGCCACCACAACAAATGAACGCACCCAAGGCAGTTTAGGAATGGAGGAAGTAATATACTTATTAAGAAGAACAGAAGAGGAACATGATAACAAATAGCAAGTAAATTTCACTACTTTTTTATCTCCTCTTATACTCTTATCTCTACTCTTATAAAAAACAGAGTTGGTGATGATGGTGTGCCTGACATCCTGCAATAAGTTGTCTGACTTATATCTGACGAATAGGAAGGAAACTATGGCAATTTTGCAAAAAGATACCCACACCCCTCTCCACATTTGCAAATAAGGCCTTCCCTCCTTCATCCTTTTCTCCCACAAGATAAACTGCTCATACAAATGCATCTTGATGTTCCATGCAATGCACGAGCATCTTGCTAGCTAGCCCACTCATGATGAATCAGAGCGCACAAAGAAATGCATATCCCAGTTGTCTCTCTATATGTGGCGCACATGCTTTTCGAAACGAATATAGGAACATTATCTGACCAATTAAACATTGTCTATTTAAGTAATATGAGCATCATATCAGATTCGTATTTCAACAACTTAGCTTTGGAATTATCAGTGGCATGTTGTTTCGCTTGATGGGTTGAGGTCTTGAGGAGCAGTGCTAGCATGACACGAAGCACCAACGATGATGGTAGTGAATATAAAGGGGGAACCCATATGCTTTACACGTATAGCGACCATGCCATGGCGGGTCTGAAGGTGCAAACAGGACAAAGGCTACTTTGCAACCAATGTTTGCTTTCAACTAGCCACTACGATTTGTTATGGACAAGAAAAGTACAGTAAACAAGTTACGATCTATTTACCGGTTGAGATCAATAACTTAAGCAGATATGAAAGAGTACCACCTCTCTTGCGACACTGTGTAGGCCCCTGCTGATACGTTGAGGGTGCTAAGGGTGCGATGGTTGTCGGCGGCACGGAAGAATACTTTAAATGGTAGACGACCGGATCGGGGGATAAGCCATGTTGCCGTGGACAAGGCAGTCGTAGGAGCGGCAACGACAAGGTGGACGACGACGCCGATGAAGCAAAAGGATGCGATGAAAGAATCCTGGTCTAGCGGCATGGATGAGAGATGTCCATCTCTTGTAGTGGACGGCAGGGTAGGGGCGGCGGCTCGGCAAGGTGGAGGATGGGGTGGCGGACGGAGGAGGCTAGCCGGAGTGGACAGGTTGTTGTGGCGTCGATGGTGTATGAATGGGGAAATGGAGGGAAAGGGGGATCTCAAGATTTGGGACACGCTTGTATGAAATGTGGGAAAGTAACGAACTTATCCCCCATATAAAATTTCGGACATCTCGTCGGTTGGTGATAGGACGGTAATCTCGCATCTCCCCAATATTTGCCGCTAGCGATTTAGGGTGAGGAAAGGTGTTTTGCCGCCCACGGTTGGCGCCCACGGTGTATGAACGGGGCTGACAGTTCAGGCGGTTGTGTCATGTCTGAGGGAAGTTACACATCTGCCCCTATTCAAAATATTGGCCTACGTCGATTTTGAACGAGGAGAGTTTGTTTTGCTTCCCACCGTGTATGAATGCGGAAATGGAGGGAGAGACACTGGTGTTTTGGACGAGCTTGAATCAAATGTGCTTTGCCACCTACGTTCGGCGCCCACCGTGTGTGAATGGGCTCGGAGGCAGTCGTGTCACGTCTGATTAAAGTTACTAGTCTATCCCTATCGATAGCAGTGGAAATCGAGTCAATTAGCATGTGAAGTGTCAGGGGTAGACAGTAATTTCCATCTCACAAACGCTTGGTTCGGGCAGACGGCAAATGATAGTGGGTGTTTTGATGCTTCGTTCAAAATTTGGGAGAATTATCATTCACGTTTACCCCGGGCCCTGGCAACTAAATTCAAACCCAATTTTTATTCGATTACGCATATCCATACATAATTCTATGTTTTGTTATTTATTTCTTCAAAACCACGACAAATATTTATTCCGCCTTTATATATGAATATGATTTAGAAATGTCGTGATCTTCGAATTCAGTAGGTTGGATACACTTTGAGTCAAACAGTTATTTCATCTGATACAATATGCTCACATGAAAAATAGTTCACCTTATGTCAATCATACAAGTACTGAGGATTACCTCGCCTAAAAATTAGATCATTACAACACATGGACAACATAGGGGGTCTTACAACATAATCGATTCAAAGACATGACACAACATGCAAGTATAGTATTCTAATGACAATTTGAACTGGCATCAAAAGAAGAACTAGGATTAGCCTGGGCTTTAGATAACAGAAGCAGTAGGACCTCCTCCGTCTTTAAATGCAACATTCTTACTTCCTTCCATTCTTGGGTTTCTTGCATAATGCATGCAACTAATTGCATAATTTCTAGCCCCATTATCAAGATTACCTCATTCATGGCAGCCACACCATCTTTTTCTACCTCTAGTAGGCCTCAAGAACAATAATATCTATGCTCAGACTGCTCTCCGACGGTGTTGCCTCTGAACTGCTACCATCTGGTAACATGGATGGCACACTACTTCCACAAATATATTCTGGGGTTGTACATTGTGTCCTAGTGTGAGCGGCATCCTGAAAGGTTTCTTCTGGACATAAGTAAGAGATAGTTATCGCATGATCCAGGCAGTAAGCTTACATGGTAAACGACATACGAATTATTGCCGAGCATGGCAAGCTATATTTAAATGGTTCGAAGCAGCATCGGCCGAAAAGAAATTAAAATGGTAAAATGAAACTAGGGATGTAAGTGGCAAATAAACGGCATCTGCCAGTCCCATCTAGTTAGTTTTTGCTAGCTTGCTAGTTCATGTTCCTCAAAAAACAAAAACTCTATCGAACTATCATACCATTAGTGGACTTTAATTGGGATTAAACGGGACCCAGTTGACATCCCTAGTTGAAAGGCAGTGTACCACCGCTATATTTAAGTTGCCAAGGCATCTAAGCAGTTGAAATACTCTGAGAAAGCACTTAACGGTGTGGCCTCATATAAACTACGAAGACAGTCTTGTGATGAAGTTCATAGGAAAAGTTAAGGAGTCAAATGAACTGGGCATGCATTTCTTTACCATAGTACATTAGGCACTGCTGACATATTGGCCAACTCAGGTATAGCCTAACATATAACAAGCAAGCATTCAAATCAAGCAATACAGCAAAGCAGGCAACTGAACTATTTGTAATTCTGTAGGATTACAGGTTGAGGGCACAAGCCAAGAAAGCAGCCCACATGCATTACATTTCACATGTACTAAAGCACACTGGCTTACCATATGTTGCTGTGAAGCCTCGTTGCTGTTGCAATGTTCTTCGAATATATCGTCACCTTCCAGTGGTTGCAAATCTAGTTGTTGTAGTTTATTCCTCACCCTCTATTTAGGTAAAATTAAATTTAATCACATGCACTGGTTCGAATTGATCATCAATGGTTCATCTAAACTAATGAAAGAAGGGTGTGTGCTTACACGACAATATATGTGCTTCACTCTTTTTTTATGCTTGTTCGAGGTGCCAGCCCCAAAAGAACAAATATTTTGCTTGATGGGGTTGGCAACTCCATAGTTAATAGAAGCATCAAATTAGTCATGCAACTTGGGAAGATCAAGAACGCACAAAAAAGTAGTGAACAGAGGCTCGAAGTAGTGATGTAATAGCTAGCATCAGAAAATGTAGGGTAAAACGAACAAAAAGCAGCGGAACCACATGCTAGTTTGCTGATGTGTAATTAAGCATACAGAACATGAAGCAATCTCATGGAACCAACAGGTGGCATCAGAACAATACCATTATCATAAATATAGCATGTAAGAAGTAAAATAGTAGGTAGTGATATCTAGGAAGTACAATAATACTTAGGACAAAATAAAAGCATCGCAACTATATGTGCACTAGTTTGTAATTTAGCACATGTAACATGTTCACTGCCAAAAGTACTAGAGCTATAAGTGTATGAAATCTCAACAAAATAAACTAAGTGGGTGTGCATCCAACTTGCTTGCTCATGGAGACCTAGGGCATTTCGAGGAAGCCCATTGTTGGAATATACAAGCCAAGTTCTATAATGAAAATTCCCACTAGTATATGAAAGTGATAAAATAAGAGACTCTCTATCATGAAGATCATGGTGCTACTTTGAAGCACAAGTGTGGAAAAAGGATAGTAACATTGTCCCTTCTCTCTTTTTCTCTCATTTTTTGGGCCTTCTATTTTTTTGGCCTTTCTCACTTTTTTTTATTTCCTCACATGGGACAATGCTCTAATAATGATGATCATCACACTTCTGTTTGTTTACAACTCAAGGATTACAACTCGATACTTAGAACAAAATATGACTCTATATTAATGCCTCCGATGGTGTACCTGGATGTGCAATGATTCAAGAGTGACATGTATAAAAAAATTATGAATGGTGGCTTTGCCACAAATACGATGTCAACTACATGACATGCAAGGCAATATGACAATGATGAATCATGTCATAATAAACAGAATGGTGGAAAGTTGCATGGCAATATATCTCTGAATGGCTATGGAAATGCCATAATAGGTAGGTATGGTGGCTGTTTTGAGGAAGATATAAGGAGGCTTATGTGTGATGGAGCGTATTATATAACGCGGTTTGGATGCACCGACGAAGTTTGCACCAACTCTCGAGGTGAGAAAAGGGCAATGCACGGTATCGAAGAGCCTTGCAATGATGGAAGGGTGAGAGTGCGTATAATCCATGGACTCAACATTAGTCATAAAGAACTCACATACTTATTGCAAAAATCTATAAGTCATCAAAAGCAAGCACTACGCGCATGCTCCTATGGGGATAGATTGGTAAGAAAAGACCATCGCTCGTCCCCGACCGCCACTCATAAGGAGGACAATCAAAGATACACCTCATGCTTCAAATTTGTTACACAACGGTTACCATATGTGCATGCTACAGGACTTGCAAACCTCAACACAAGTATTTCTCAAATTCACAAATACTCAACTAGCATGACTCTAATATCACCATCTTCATATCTCAAAACAATCACCAAGTATCAAACTTCTCATAGTATTCAATGCACTCTATATGAAATTTTTCTTATACCCATCTTGGATGCCTATCATATTAGGACTAATTTCATAACCAAATAAAATTACCATGTTTTTCTAAAGGGCACTCAAAATAATATAAGTGAAGCATGAGAGATCAATAATTTCTGTAAAATAAAACCACCGTCGTGCTAAAAAAAGATATAAGTGAAGCACTTGAGCAAACGACAAACTACTTCGAAAGATATAACTGAAGATCAATGAGTACTTGAATAATTATGTAACTATGTGAAGACTCTCTAACATTTAAGAATTTCAGATCTTGGGATATTATTCAAATAGCAAGCAAAACAAAACAAAATAAAATGACGCTCCAAGCAAAACACATATCATGTGGTGAATAAAATATAGCACCAAGTAAAGTTACCGATGAATGAAGACAAAAGAGGGGACGCCATCCGGGGCATCCCCATGCTTAGGCTCTTACCACTCCTTATTCCATTGTCCATAGAATCTTTACCCAAAACTTGAAAACTTCACAAAACAAAACTCAACAGAAAACTCATAAGCTCCGTTAGTCCAAGAAAATAAATCACCACTTAGGGTACTGTTGTGAACTCATTCTGAATTCATATTGGTGTAGTATCTACTGTATTCCAATTTCTCTATGGTTCATACCCTCCGATACTACTCATAGATTCATCAAAATAAGCAAACAACACATAGAAAACAGAATCTGTCGAAAACAGAACAGTCTATAGGAATCTGGAGGTTTCGAGTACTTCTGTAACTCCAAAAATTCTGAAAAATTATACGACCAGGACAATTTGTATATGGATCTACTGCAACTGGAATTGGTATTTTATCGCTCGCCAGTAAAAATGAAAATTATCTTCGTGAGCGCATACTTTCTGTTTTTATCAGCAAGATCAAACAACTATCACCCAAGAAGATCCTAAAGGCTTTACTTGGCACTTTATTGAAACAAAAGCTATAAAACGTGATTACTTCAGTAGCTTAATCATGAGGACACACAAAAACAGTAGGGGTAAATGGTGGGTTGTCTCCCAACAAGCGCTATCATTTAACGCCCCTAGCTAGGCATGACAATTTCGATGATGCTCACATAAAAGATAAGAAATGAAACATAAAGAGAGCATCATGAAGAATATGACTAGCACATTTAAGTCTAACCCACTTCCTATGCATAAGGATTTTGTGAGCAAACAATTTATGGGAACAAGAATCAACTAGCATAGGAAAGCAAAACAAGCATAACTTCAAGATTTTAAGCACATAGAGAGGAAACTTGATATTATTGCAATCCTACAAGCATATATTGCTCCCTCACAATAATTTTTAGTAGCATCATGAATGAATTCAACAATATAACTATCACATAAAGCATTCTTTTCAGGAGCGACAAGCATATAATTTTTATTACTCTCCACATAAGCAAAAATTTTCTCATTCGCAATAGTGGGAGTATCATAAGAAACTCGAATACTATAAATTGTTTCCACATTAAAAGAATAATGTCCAGAAAAAGGGTAATCATAATCATGACAAGTTTTGTAAATATAATCATCACTACTTTTTACAACATAAGTATCATCACAATAATCATCATAAGTAGCAACTTTGTTCTCATCATAATCAATTGAAACCTCTTCCAAGATAGTGGAATCATTACTAAATAAAGTCATGACCTCTCGAAATCCACTTTTATAATTATCACAATAAGATTCAACATCCTCAAAAATAGTGGGATCATTACTTCCTAAAGTTGACACTCTTCCAAACACACTTTCATCAATATAATCGTCATAAATAGGAGGCATGCTATCATCATAATAAATTTGCTCATCAAAACTTGGGAGACTTAAAATATCATCTTCATTAAACATAGCATCCCCAAGCTTGGGACAAACATTAATTGCAGCAAATAAATTCTCAAACATGTCATTCTCATCAAACATAGCATCCCCAAGCTTGGTCCTTTTCATATCATAAGCATAATCACTCTCATCATTAATAGTATGGATAGCACCAATAGTATATCAATTATCATCATCACAATGAGTAATAGGAGCAACATCATTTGGGAGGGATACCTTTTTACCTTTGCTTCTCCATCTTTTCTTCTTCTTCTTCTTCACATTATGTGTGGGTTTAATCCTCCTTTTGGAGCTCCTTATTAATGAGATTGGTTGAACAGAAAGCTCCTCCTCGTTACCTGATTCATCATAAGAAATAATAGGAGGATATTGGGAAGTGTCTTCCCTTTCATTAGTATTCTCTTCATCTTCTATTTGTTTTCTTGTCTTTATGTAATTGGAAGTATAAGGATTTTCAATGCAATTCACCGCACAATACCGATCAAAATCAAGAACTTTATCAATGGAAAATTCTGGCATATCCTTAGTTATACGTTTCATTTCTTCATAACCCACAAGCAAACTAAGTTCATTATGATGAAATCAAGTCATCACAATTGTTGGACACGATTCGATCATGAAACAGTTGCATTGGATATTTAAATGACCACGTTCATTGCAAAGTTCACAAGGATGGATAAGAAAATTTAAATTTTCAGCACAAACATCTAGCCTTTCTTGCAACCATTTAGTTTCTAAATACTTATGCCTCTTGCAAAATCTATCTTCCCTATTTGGTGTGTACTTGCAAACTCTATTCACTCCACAAAAATTGACATGCTTATAAGAGACATTTTCATCATGACTAGTGCAATCATCATTAGTACTATGGATATTCAAAGAGTTCCTACTAACAGCATTGCAATCATGCTCATCATTCGAAGATTTAGTGCCAAAAAATTTAATGCATTCTTCTTCTAGCATTTTGGCACAATTATCGGAATCCTTATTTTCACGAAAGATATTAAAAATATGAAGCATATGAGGCACCCTCAATTCCATTTTTTGGTAGTTTTCTTTTATAGACTAATAAAACAAAAACTAAAAGATTCGATTGTAAGATCTAAAGATATACCTTCAAGCACTAACCTCTCCGGCAATGGCGCCAGACAAGAGCTTGATGTCTACTACACAACTTTCTTCTTGCAGACATTGTTGGGCCTCCAAGTGCAGAGGTTTGTAGGACAATAGCAAATTTCCCTCAAGTGGATGACCTAAGGTTTATCAATCCGTCGGAGGTGTAGGATGAAGATGGTCTCTCTCGAACAACCCTGCAACCAAATAGCAAAGAGTCTCTTGTGTCCAACACAACCAATACAATGGTAAATTGTATGGGTGCACTAGTTCGGCGAAGAGATGGTCATACAAGTGCAATATGGATGGTAAATATAGGTTTTTGTAATTTGAAAATATAAAAACAACAAGGTAACTAATGATAAAAGTGAGCGAAAACGGTATTGCAATGCGTTGAAACAAGGCGCAAGGTTCATACTTTCACTAGTGCAAGTTCTCTCAACAATAATAACATAATTGGATCATATAACTATCCCTCAACATGCAACAAGGAGTCACTCCAAAGTCACTAATAGCGGAGAACAAACGAAGATATTATTGTAGGGTACGAAACACTTCAAAGTTATCCTTTCTGATCGATCTATTCAAGAGTTCGTAGTAAAATAACATGAAGCTATTCTTTCCATTGATCTATCCTAGAGTTCGTACTAGAATAACACCTTAAGACATGAATCAACCAAAACCATAATGTCACCTAGATACTCCAATGTCACCTCAAGTATCCGTGGGTATGATTATACGATATGCATCACATAATCTCAGATTCATCTATTCAACCAACACAAATAACTTCAAAGAGTGCTCCAAAGTTTCTACCGCAGAGTCAAGACGAAAACGTGTGCCAACCCCTATGCATAAGTTCAAAAGGTCACATAACTTGTAAGTTGATCACGAAAATGTACATCAAGTGGATCACGTGAATATCCAATTGTCACCATAGATAAGCACATGCAAGACATACATCAAGTGTTCTCAAATCCTTAAAGACTCAATCCGATAAGATAACTTCAAAGGGAAAACTCAATCCATCACAAGAGAGCAGAGGGGGAGAAACATCATAAGATCCAACTATAGTAGCAAAGCTCGCGATACATCAAAATCGTGCCAAATCAAGAATACGAGAAAGAGAGATCAAACTCATAGCTACCGGTACATACCCTCAGCCCCGAGGGTGGACTACTCCCTCCTCATCATGGAGAGTGTCGGGATGATGAAGATGGCCACTGGTGAGGGATCCCCCCTATGGCAGGGTGCCGGAACAGGGTCCTGATTGGTTTTTGGTGGCTACAGAGGCTTGCGGCGGCGGAACTCCCAATATAAGAGGCGTTGGCATCGGGAACAAGTCAGGGAGTCCACGAGGGGGGTAGGGTGCGCCCCCACCCTTGTGGTGGCCTCGGGACTCTTCTGGTCCATCTCCGATGCTTCGTGGGCTTCTTCTGGTCAAAAATGATCTCCGTAAATTTTCATGTCAATCGGACTCCGTTTGATATTCCTTTTATGTGATACTCAAAAACAAGGAAAAATAGAAACTGGCACTGGGCTCTAGGTTAATAGGTTAGTCCCAAAAATCTGATAAAATAGCATATAAATGCATATAAAACATCCTACATGGATAATATAATATCATGGAACAGTTAAAAAATTTAGATACGTTGGAGACGTATCAAACTCCAGGGCATTCAAAAGTGGCACGTGGACGTGTCACAAGATACAGTCGTAGTGCGGCATGCACGCGATGTGGCACAAGACCGGCAATACCTTGCGGGTGATAGTCAACGGCTGGCAGACAAGCAGCAAAAAGGTTATGGTGCTGCACACCAGCAAGAACTTCGACCAGCAGAGGACCAACTGGGTTGTGCACCTGTACCACCTCGGGGACCTGGAGCAAGGGAAGGAGCGGGAGCTGGTCCTCTGCAAGATTTTGTGCCAGACGAACACTAGGGCTGTCACCCCCAATATGTGATCCTATTCGAGAGGAACTCGAAGGTCCCACCAAGGATAGAACCGCATATTGAAATGCTTTTGCAAGGTGGATATCATTACATCGTACCATTACCTAATGCATGGGGATACATACAAAGGGCATAGAAATGCCACAAGATTACATCAAACATCATACATGAGAACAAATTCCGACTGCGGATGCAACACAAACAAAAACTCAAACGACATCCACCCTGCTAGCCTAGGCTTCCAACTAGGAACCTATCCCAAGATCGACAAAGAAGAAGAACTCCAAAACAAGTAAACATCGCTCTCACATCATGATCATCGCATTACATGCACCTGCAACTATGGTTGTAGTAATCTGTGAGCCACGAGGACTCAGCAATCCCATTACCATGGGTATCAAGACTAGCAAAGCATAATGGTTATGGAATGGATAAGTGGTGAGGTTGCAACAAGCAACTAAGCATAGTATGGTGGCTAACATATGAGTGCAAGAATAAGAGGAGAAGCTACGTAAACCGTCGCAAACTAGTAATGATCAAGAAGTGATCATGAACTACTTACGTTCAAACATAACCCCACCGTGTTCTCTTCTCGACTCACTTGAAAAGAGACAGTCACGGTTACGCACACGGTTGGTTTATTTTATTTTGGGTCTGATGTCAAGTTCTCTACAACTGGATATTAAAAATATCCATCTGCCACATAACCACGGGCACGGCTCTCGGAAGTTTAAACCCTGCAGGGGTGCCCCAACTTAGACCATGACAAGCTCATGATCCGCAGAGACAATCCTCCATCTCGGGACCCTCCGATCAGACTCGGAATCCTGGTGCACTAGACATTTCAACAATCGTAAAACAAGTCCAGCAAGACCTCCCACCGTGCCGACACCCTGATAGTAGCCGCGCGTAGCTAGTCTCAGGCCACGACCGGATGAGCAGTCCGTACAACTAAGACCAGTCCTCGGGTTTCCCCGTGGCGGCGCTGCAAGGGGCTCTAGTTTGGGACCAACACCATCAGCACTGGCCCCCTATATTACATGGAATTAAGAATCCCCGGGTTCATGACGCTTATGCAAATTAATTATTTAGTTCAATATTATTATGTTGGCAAATGTTAAAACCAATGTTGGGCCTTGCTGGAAGAATATTATTCAAAGCGAACTGTCAAGAGGGGCGCATAAACCCTCACCATGTTAGGGACGCAAAATCAAGGAACATAACACCGGTATGATGGAAACTAGGGTGGAAAGAGTGGAACAATACACTAGGCAAAAGGCCGAGCCTTCCACCCTTTACCAAGTATATAGATGCATTAATTAAATAAGAGATATTGTGATATCCCAAGAAATCCATATTCCAACAAGGAACAACCTGCAACTGCACCTGCAACTAGCAACGCTATAAGAGGTGATGAGCAAGCGGTAACATAGCCAAACAACGGTTTGCTAGGAAGGGAGAAAAGGTTAGAAGCTAACATGGCAATTTTGGAGGCTTGATAAACAAGTGGTAGGTAGCGCGACATAGCGATAGCATCAGGACAACTAGCAAAGCAAAGATAGTAGTGGTATCCAGGGTAACGGTCATCTTGCCTGAAATCCCGCTGGGAAGAAGTCCGAGTCCATGAAGAAGACGAACCCACGTAGTCAAACGAATCCTCACAATCGCAACGAAATCGGGACTATCGACTAGAAGCACAACCGGAAAGAAGCAAACAACATGGTAAACAAACAACACATAAACATGACATGATGCTCAACCAAGTATGATGCATGACAAGGTTAAATGTTGTTACTCATGGCAAGAGATGGTGCATAATAAATCTTCCTATCTAGGTAATTTAAATGGGGCCGGAAACAACAAACAATAATTCTGGAAAATCCCCATATGCATATTTCGAATTTGGTACTGTTCTTCCCTAAACCATATTTTAAAGTTGTTAAACAGGAAAATAAGGTGGATCATGTTAATCTATGCATTTTCTACCCCATTTACATGTAAAGTTTATTTAATTAGGAGCTACGATTAATTAGTTATAGAATAAAACATTTTAATATGCTATTTATGCAAAGTAAATGCGGACAACAATTTAAACATTTTAAACATGGATTAAAGCAGCATATTATGAAATTAGAAGAAATTCTAAGCATTTTACATATATGACATGTTTTATTATGACGCATCAATATTTATATATGAGCAATGCATTTTAATGGCATTTATGAAAATATACATGCACTTGATATATGCCAATATCACAGAATAAAAGAAACATCCGCGGGCCAAATTGCAGCAACCTGGCGGCCGAGGAGGATTTCGACCGAGTGAGCGCTGAGTGTGGGTGTGCGTGCAACAGTAAAGGAAAACATAGCAAAAATTGGGGCGCCTGGGACTCAAACCCCAAACCCCTCGGACGGATAGTGGTTGCGCTAGCCACTGGGCTAGCTATGTGTTTGTGTCGTAAAGGGAGATCAGAACAAGATAAACCAGATGCGCATCGCAACCAGGACCAAAACTGAAGCATGCGCACGGGGACTCGCCGGCGACGGAGCCAGTAGCAGCCCCTATTGTGGGTGCGGAAAAGGTTCAGGTGCAGCGCACAGGTGTGGAGAATGCTCAGGACGTGTGTGGCATGGTATCGATATCGGCCATGGGGGTTTCGACTCGTTGCTGGGCCGGTGCAAGGCGACGTGCGAGGCTCTGGTTGTGCGCAAGAGCTGCTGGTGTGCGTGGTTTGTGCAGAGCAACACGCGAGGGTGTTGGAGCTGCAAATTGGACTCGGCCGAAGCCTGAAGCGAGGCAATTACAGAGAAACATGGCCGGTCTTGCAGGTCAAGGTGCTCGGCCATGGCCACGGTGCGACGTGCAGGCGTGCAGCGGGGCGCGGAGGAAAAAGACCGGAGCTTGAGCATCGAGCTGGAGTTCGTCTCGGCTGCGGTGGACAATGATGCATGGGCGAGCATGGCACGGTGAACGAGCGGCAAGCAGGCAGGGTGCATGCACGGGTGCAGATGCATGCGGGGGTTACGGGCGCTTGTACGTGGGCGAGCTTGAGCGTGCAAGCAGGGGTACAACAGAGGTTGCGATGACCTTCAGCGATCATGGCCACAGATATGTGCAGAACGTCGGCTTCATGGACAGAATCAACAAGGGGACAAAGACCGGGAGGAGCAGGAGCTCACCACGGGTTTTTCTGACGTTGTGGTTCAACCGGAACACAGTGTAGACGGTGGGGAAGCGCGCTCAACAGCGGTGATGGACTTGGCGGGGCTGCCAGTCCATGAATCAGAGGAAGCAGGGGAATATGACGTTGAGGAGGAAGCGCCAGAGTCCTTGAGGAAGCGAGCGTAGACGACGAAGACTGAGGCAAGGGTCGCAACACTCCCCGCGGAAGTAGACACGGCGAAGGGAAGGATGATCGCGCCGGAGAAGAGCTCGGGCTCTCTCCAGCCATGGCGTCGGTGAAGCGTGGGCGACCTACCTGGAGCGGCGGCGGCACGGAGGAAGGAATGAATGGGAAGAGGAAACCCTAGGGCGTCACGGGGCTACTTTACAGGGGAAGCGTGGGCATCGGGGTGGCCATGGTGGCCTTGTGCGTGCTGCCTTCTCTTTTTACTATGAGAAGGAGAGGAACTAGGAGGAGGAAGAAAAGGTGAGGGGAGAGAGGTTGACAGGTGGGCCCAGGGTGAAAACATGTTGCGTGGAGGTGGAATTACCAGAGGGCGAGGTAGTTGGTGGGCTGGGTTGTGGCTCGGCTGGGCCGCACTGCTGCTGGGCTACTAGGCTGCTGTTACCGCTGTTCTCCTTCTTCCTCAAACATAAATAAGGAGCAAAATGCACAAGGGGATTGGAGAGGGGTGTGAGAGATATGAAAGTATCCCCATGACCCTAGATTTATGCATGTAATTGTAAAAATGGTTTGGACATTTTTAGAGGAGGAAAAAAATATTCAAGTTTGAATTAGATTCAAACTTGAGGCATTTTTTACCCCAACCAGACCAAGTCCAATTGAGATGAAATTTGACAGGGAGGGTGCAGGCATGGACTAATATTTGTAGGGAAAAGATGAACATTAATGGAGAAGGGAAAATGTGGCACTTGCAAAAAGAAAGTAAGTAGAAGGAAAAGGAGAAGGTGATGATGCATGGGAAAAATGCATAGGCAAGCAAGCACGACAAGATGAATACCACAAGGCATATGATGAGCATGAAGAATGCATAATGACAAGAGGCACAAATGCAATATGACAATGATGGGCAAGGCAATGCAATATAACCAAATGATGAACATGATGCAAGAAGCAAAATATGACAATGGCACTCTTCAATCCTGGCAACAAATAGTTGAAACACACAACGACAACGAGAAAGAAGGAAGGCATCTGGAGCATCGGTCTTGGGGCATTACAAGGGCCAGGACTAAAAATATTATAAGTTAGTTTGGTATTGGTACTTGGACTACCTGGTCGTCTGCAAGTTGGTATTATTGTTAAGTATCTTTCAGTATGAACTTGGCATTTGCTTCCAACCATCATGTTGAGGGTCGACGTGGGTATAAAGCCAAATCATTTGTTTCGAAACAAATTTTCAGGCGCCTGATTTTTATTTAATGGGTAGCATAAGCACCTGCCGTTCGAATTCACAGTTCTCCAAATTTTTTACATCTTCGAAGTACACAGGGGATCTATCCGGTTTCACAAGCTGATGGATTTGGGCCTTCCAGAATAGTGAAGTGTCGTGACCTCGATCGTGAAGCGCCTCCCATGGACTAAAAAGTCCTAGTCCATTATTATTAGTTGAAATACGTAAAATGTTCCATAATGAAAAGAAATATGTAAAATGCAATGAATTTAATCTACTTTCACTAAAAACCATCCGATTTGCATGAAATTCGTCCGTGGAACCACAAGATGGCTGTCCATACAGAGCCTAACCGTACGGAACTAGCAGGTCCATGGCCGTATGCAAGCAAGTGCATGCACTTATTATCACGATTGAAAAATATTGCTGATGTCTGAGAAGGTGAAACCCATGAAGTTTTCTACGTAGTCAATAAAGGAGAGAATTTTGCAAGTACAAACTAATAACTGGGATCCAGCAGGTATATTATTTTTTCCGGTCGAGCAAGTTTCAACTGGGCTGTAGACTACCCAGGCTTGGTTTTGTTTTTAATAGGCCTAGCCCATGACGACAATGGGGCACAAAGATCCAGCAGGTATCAATTGGCCTCTGGCCCGCCAGCCTTAGTTATATTTTGTCTTAGAACATCCGTAGGCAGTTTTTTACTGAATCAAACACACATCCCAGTTCTATTTTCCTCTTGAAACGCCATGTCCTACTTTCGTTTTCTAATCTCTACCTATAGTTTTACTAGTTCATATATACGTATTATTATATTGAAAATACATAAAGTTCCCTTTTCATCTTTATGTCCTTTTTTGTTATTGTTTTCCCTCCCAGCGCTATTTTTTACCACTGGTTTTCCCTAAAACCAACTCAATTGTCCCACCTCTTATTAGCTTACAAAAACAAAACGATATTTTATTTGGTAAATCAATAAGTTCTTAAAAAATAAATGTTTATCATTTCTGGATTAAAACTGTTCGGACCCACTGAAATATGCAAATAAGGTTGAACTTTTTGACCGTGGTCCTGGGCAGAAAATGGGATGTAATAAATTCCTTAAGAATTAACAAATGGGCTGCAAATCATTAAAAAAATAGCAAATGGGATCTATGTTGTCTGCCATAGATTTGGAGGCTGACTTGTGGGCCTACTAAGTTCATGCGTACACAAGGTTTCTCAAAAGGGAAACTTAGTCAACAATCGACTCTACCAGAGTCAGACCGTTAGATGTCAATCTAACAGCAATCGTGCTTCTTCAATCTCTGATCTTCCTGCTCCTGTCGCCCAAACCAGCGCCGGTGGAACCGCCTGCTCCCGCCTCCCTGGCCTGGCTATACCTCTACTAACCCACACCTCCTGTTATTCTCCGGGGATGGCAGCCTCACACTATGGCCGAACAGGTAAACCCTTGTACCCACTCCGTGCGGGAAACAACTGCCGAGTCTTGCTCAGCTCCGGGTCGTTCCCTTACTTGGCCTCGCCGTCTTTTCACCGCCTTGGTGCTCTCAGCATGGCGTGGTCAACGAACGACAACCATCAGAAGAGGACTGTAGGTGGAGAGCCTGCCAGCTGGCTTCACGGCCGCACGCAAGGAAGTGCCTCCTTTTTTGCGAGTAGGAAGTGCCTCCTTATTACGCGTAAAATAATGATTCCTCTTCCTGACAGCTGGGACCGACCAGAAAGGCCTCTATATTTCGCGAAAAAACATCCCCCCACTACAAGATCGGATCCACCAGCTATTACGCACACAAAAATGAATACCCCGCTGCTAGGTCGGTCCCACCATATTTAGAGGTTGACTTGTGGGCCTACTAAGTTGACGCAGACGCCTAGCTTTGTCAACTTAGTCAATGTAAACGATTCTAGCTGTGGTGACCGTACAATGTCCATCAAACTATCGTCATGCTTCTTCAACCTCTGGCCTTCTTGCTCCAGCTGCCCAAACCAGCGCCGACCGTTCCGGCTGTGTGGCCGGCTGTGTTGACACACATGCCTCACCACCCCACCCTACTCCCACAATTGGCCAGGCCTTCCCTCTAATCACCCACACCCCTTGTTATTCTCCGGTAACGGCTACCTCAAACTGTTGGTGAACCTAGTAATTTCAAAACAATTCCTACGCACACGCAAGATCAAGGTGATGCATAGCAACAAGAGGGGAGAGTATCGTTTACGTACCCTCGTAGACCGTAAGTGGAAGCATTATGAGAAGGCAGCTGATGTAGTCGAACGTCTTCACAATCTGACCGATCCAAGTACCGAACGCACAACACCTCCGAGTTCAGCACACGTTCAGCTCGATGACGTCCCACGAACTCCGATCCAGCAGACCTTCATGGGAGAGTTCCGTCAGCGCGACGGCGTGATGAAGGTGATGATGTTGCTATCGACGCAGGGCTTCGCCTAAGCACCGCTACGATATGATCGAGGTGGATTATGGTGGAGGGGGGCACCGCACACAGCTAAGGGATCAATGATCAACTTGTCTGTTCATGGGGTGCCCCCCTCCCCCGTATATAAAGGAGTGGTGGAGGGGGAGGGCCGGCCCTCTACTATGGCACGCCCTGGGGAGTCCTACTCCCACCGGGAGTAGGATTCCCCCCTTCCATGTAGTAGGAGTAGGAGAGAAGGAAAGGGAAACGAGAAGAGAAGGAAGGAGGGGGCACCGCCCCTCCTCTTAGTCCAATTCGGACTAGGCCTTGGGGGGGTGTGTGCTGCCTCCCCTCTCTCTCTTTCCCCTAAAGCCCAATAAGGCCCATATACTCCCCAGCGAATTCCCGTAACTCTCCAGTACTCCGAAAAATACCCGAATCACTCGGAACCTTTCCGATGTCCGAATATAGTCGTCCAATATATCGATCTTTACGTCTCGAACATTTAGAGACTCCTCATCACATCCCCGATGTCATCCGGGACTCCGAACTACCTTCGGTGCATCAAAACACGTAAACTCATAATACCGATTGTCACCGAACGTTAAGCGTGCGGACCCTACGGGTTCGAGAACTATGTAGACATGACTGAGACTCATCTCTGGTCAATAACCAATAGCGGAACCTGGATGCTCATATTGGCTCCTACATATTCTATGAAGATCTTTATCCGTCAAACCACATAACAACATACGTTGTTCCCTTTGTCATCGGTATGTTACTTGCCCGAGATTCGATCGTCGGTATCTCAATACCTAGTTCAAGCTCGTTACCGATAAGTCTCTTCACTCGTTCCGTAATGCGTCATCTCCCAACTAACTCATTAGTCCCATTGCTTGCAAGGCTTATAGTGATGTGCATTACCGAGAGGGCCCAGAGATACCTCTCCGACAATTGGAGTGACAAATCCTAATCACGATCTATGCCAACTCAACAAGTACCATTGGAGACAACTGTAGAGCACCTTTATAGTCACCCAGTTACGTTGTGACGTTTGGTAGCACACAAAGTGTTCCTCCGGTATTCGGGAGTTGCATAATCTCATAGTCATAGGAACATGTATAAGTCATGAAGAAAGCAATAACAATATACTAAACGATCGAATGCTAAGCTAACGGAATGGGTCAAGTCAATCACATCATTCTCTAATGACGTGATCCCATTAATCAAATGACAACTCCTTCCTATGGTTAGGAAACATAACCATCATTGATTCAACGAGCTAGTCAAGTAGAGGCATACTAGTGACACTTTGTTTGTCTATGTATTCACACATGTACTAAGTTTCCGGTTAATACAATTCTAGCATGAATAATAAACATTTATCATGATATAAGGAAATATAAATAACAACTTTATTATTTCCTCTAGGGCATATTTCCTTCAGTCTCCCACTTGCACTAGAGTCAATAATCTAGTTCACATCGTCATGTGATTTAACACCAATAGTTCACACCTTTATGTGATTAGTTCACATCTCCATGTAACTAACACCCAAAAGGTTTACTAGAGTCGATAATCTAGTTCACATCGCTATGTGATTAACATCCAAAGAGTGATCATATTTTGCTTGTGAGAGAAATTTAGTCAACGGGTCTGCCACATTCAGAGTCGTATGTATTTTGCAAATTTTCTATGTCTACAATGCTTTGCATGGAGCTACTCTAGCTAATTGCTCCCACTTTCAATATGTATCTAGATCGAGACTTAGAGTCATCTAGATCAGTGTCAAAGCTTGCATCAACGCAACTCTTTACGACGAACTCTTTGTCACCTCCATAACCGAGAAACATTTCCTTATTTCACTAAGGATATCTTTGACCGCTATCAAGTGATCCACTCCTGGATCACTATTGTACACTCTTGCCAAACTTATGGTGAGGTACACAATAGGTCTGGTACACAGCATAGCATACTTTGCAGAACCTATGACCGAGGCATAGGGAATGACTTTTCATTCTCTTTCTATTTTCTGCCATGGTCGGGTTTTTGGGTCTTTACTCCACTTCACATCTTGCAACACAGGAAAGAACTCCTTATTTGGCTGTTCCATTTTGAACTACTTCAAAATCTTGTCAAGGTATGTACTCATTGAAAATATATCAAGCGTCTTGATCTGTCTCTATAGATCTGGATGCTCAATATGTAAGTAGCTTCACCGAGGTCTTTCGTCGAAAAACTCTTATTCAAGTATCCTTTTATGCTATCCGGAAATTCTATATCATTTCCAATCAACAATATGTCATCCACATATAATACTAGAAATGTTACAGAGCTCCCACTCACTTTCTTGTAAATACATGCTTCTCTTAAAGTCTGTATAAAACCATATGCTTTGATCACACTATCAAAATGTTTATTCCAACTCCGAGAGGCTTGCACCAGTCCATAAATGGATCGCTGGAGCTTGCACACTTTGTTAGCACCCTTTGGATCGATAAAACCTTCAGGTTGCGTCTTATACAACTCTTCTTCCAGAAATCCATTCAGGAATGCAGTCTTCACATCCATTTGCCAAATTTCATAATCATAAAATGCAGCAATTGCTAACATGATTCAGACGGACTTAAGCATCACTACAGGTGGGAAGGTCTCGTCGTAGTCAACTCCTTGAACTTGTCAAAAACCTTTCACAACAAGTCGAGCTTTGTAGATAGTAACGTTACCGTCAGCGTCAGTCTTCTTCTTGAAGATCCATTTATTCTCGATGGCTTGCCGACCATCGGGCAAGTCAACCAAAGTCCACACTTTGTTCTCATACATGGATCCCATCTCAGATTTCATGTCCTCAAGCCATTTTGCGGAATATGGGCTCATCATCGCTTCCTCATAGTTCGTAGGTTCGTCATGGTCAAGTAACATGACCTCCAGAATAGGATTACCGTACCACTCTGGTGCGGATCTTACTCTAGTTGACCTACGAGGTTCGGTAGTAACTTGATCTGAAGTTTCATGATCATCATCATTGGCTTCTTCACTAATTGGTGTAGGTGTTACAGGAACCGGTTTCTGTGATGGACTACTTTCCAATAAGGGAGCAGGTACAGTTACCTCATCAAGTTTTACTTTCCTCCCACTCACTTCTTTTGAGAGAAACTCCTCTAGAAAGGATCCATTCTTAGCAACAAATATCTTGCCTTTGGATCTGCGATAGAAGGTGTACCCAACAGTCTACTTTGGGTATCCTATGAAGACACATTTCTCCGATTTGGGTTCGAGCTTATCAGGTTGAAGCTTTTTCACATAAGCGTCGCAGCCCCAAACTTTAAGAAACAATAGATTTGGTTTCTTGCCAAACCATAGTTCATATGGTGTCGTCTCAATGGATTTAGATGGTGCCCTATTTAATGTGAATGCAGCTGTCTCTAATGCATAATCCCAAAACGATAGTGGCCAATCGGTAAGAGACATCATAGATTGCGGTGTATCCAATAAAGTACGGTTATGACATTCGGACACACCATTATGATGTGGTGTTCCAGGTGGCACGAATTTATGAAACTATTCCACATTGTTTTAAATGAAGACCAAACTCAAAACTCAAATATTCGCCTCCGCGATCAGATCGTAGAAACTTTATTTTCTTGTTACGATAATTTTCCACTTCACTCTAAAATTCGTTGAACTTTTCAAATGTTTCAGACTTATGTTTCATTAAGTAGATAGACCCATATCTCCTCAAATCATCTGTGAAGGTCAGAAAATAACGATACACGCCGCGAGCCTCAACACTCATCAGACCGCATACATCACTATGTATTACTACCAATAAGTCAGTTGCTCGCTCCATTGTTCCGAAGAACAGAGTCTTAGTCATCTTGCCAATGAGACATGGTTCGCAAGCATCAACTGATTCATAATCAAGTGATCCCAAAATCCCATCAGCATGGATTTTCTTCATGCGCTTTACACCAATATGACCTAAATGGCAGTGCCAAAAATAAGTTGCACTATCATTATTAACTTTGCATCTTTTGGCTTCAATATTATGAATAGGTGTATTACTACGATCGAGAATCAATAAACCATTCACCTTGGGTGTATGACCATTGAAGGTTTTATTCATGTAAACAGAACAACAATTATTCTCTGACTTTAAATGAATAACCATATTGCAATAAACATGATCAAATCATATTCATGCTTAACGCAAACACTAAATAACATTTATTTAGGTTCAACACTAATCCCGAAAGTATACGGAGTGTGCGATGATGATCATATCAATTTTGGAACCACTTCCAACACACATCGTCACTTCACCCTTAACTCGTCTCTGTTCATTCCGCAACTCCCGTTTCGAGTTACTAATCTTAGCAACTAAACTAGTATTAAATATTGAGGGGTTTCTATAAACACTAGTAAAGTACACATTAATAACATGTATATCAAATATACCTTTGTTCACATTGCCATCCTTCTTATCCGCCAAATACTTGGGGCAGTTCTGCTTCTAGTGACCAGTCCCTTTGCAGTAGAAGCACTTAGTCTCAGGCTTAGGTCTAGACTTGGGCTTCTTCACTTGAGCAGCAACTTGCTTGCCATTCTTCTTGAAGTTCCCCTTCTTCCCTTTACCCTTTTCTTGAAACTAGTGGTCTTGTCAACCATCAACACTTGATGCTTTTCTTGATTTCTACCTTTGTCGATTTCCGTATCACGAAGAGCTTGGGAATTGTTTCCGTTATCCCTTGCATATTATAGTTCATCGCGAAGTTCTAGTAACTTGGTGATAGTGACTAGAGAATTCTGTCAATCACTATCTTATCTAGAAGATTAACTCCTACTTGATTCAAGTGATTGTAGCACTCGGAGATTCTGAGCACATGCTCACTAGCTGAGCTATTCTCCTCCATTTTGTAGGCAAAGTACTTGTCAAAGGTCTCATACCTTTCGACATGGGCATGAGTCTGAAATACTAATTTCAACTCTTGGAACATCTTATATGCTCCGTGGCGTTCAAAATATTTTTGAAGTCCCGGTTCTAAGCTGTAAAGCATGGTGCACTAAACTATCAAGTAGTCATCATACCGAGCTTTGCCAAACGTTCATAACGTCTGCATATGCTCCTGCAATAGGTTTGTCACCTAGCGGTGCATCAAGGACATAATTCTTCTGTGCAGCAATGAGGATAATCCTCAGATCACGGATCCAATCCGCATCATTGCTACTAACATTTTCAATTTATTTTTCTCTATGAACATATCAAAAATAAACGGGGAAGCTATGTGTGAGCTATTGATCTACAACATAGATTTGCAAATACTATCAGGACTAAGTTCATGATAAATTAAGTTCAATTAATCATATTACTTAAGAACTCCCACTTAGATAGACATCCCTCTAGTCATCTAAATGATCACGTGATCCAAATCAACTAAACCATGTCCGATCATCACGTGAGATGGAGTAGTTCTCAATGGTGAACATAATTATGTTGATCATATCTACTATATGATTCACGCTCGACCTTTCGATCTCCAGTGTTCCGAGGCCATATCTGCATATGCTAGGCTCGTCAAGTTTAACCCGAGTATTTCTGCGTGTGCAAAACTGGCTTGCACCCGTTGTATGTGAATGTAGATATTATCACACCTGATCATCACGTGGTGTCTCGGCACGACGAACTTTGGCAACGGTGCATACTCAGGGAGAACACTTGTACCTTGAAAGATAAACATCACATGCAATCAAAAATACTAAGCAAAATAAGATGTATAAAAGATAAACATCACATGCAATCAAAAATATGTGACATGATATGGCCATGATCATCTTGTGCCTTTGATCTCTCCAAAGTATTGTCATGATCTCCATTCTTACCGGCATGACACCATGATCTCCATCATCTTGATGTTTTATCAACGTGTCGTCACATGGTCGTCTCACCAGCTATTGCTTTTGCAACTATTGCTATCCCATAGCAATAAAGTAAAGCAATTACATGGCACTTGCATCTTATGCAATAAAGAGACAACCATAAGGCTCCTGCCAGCTGCCGATAACTTTAACAAAACATGATCATCTCATACAACAATTCATATCTCATCACATCTTGACCATATCACAACACAACATGCCATGCAAAAGTAAGTTAGACATCCTCTACTTTGTTGTTGCAAGTTTTACGTGGCTGCTACGGGCTGAGCAAGAACCATTCTTACCTACGCATCAAAATCACAACGATATTTCGTAAAGTTAGTGTTGTTTTAACCTTCAACAAGGACGGGGCGTAGTCACACTCGGTTCAACTAAAGTTGGAGAAACTGACACCCGCCAGCCACCTGTGTGCAAAGCACTTCCGTAGAACCAGTCTCGCGTAAGCGTATGCGTAATGTCGGTCCGGGCCACTTCATCCAACAATACCACCGAACCAAACTATGACATACTGCTAAGAAGTATGACTTGTATCGCCCAAAACTCACATGTGTTCTACTCGTGCATATAACACCTACGCATAACCTGGCTCTGATGCCACTGTTGGGGAACATAGTAATTTCAAAAAAATCCTACGCACACGCAAGATCATGGTGATGCATAACAACAAGAGGGGAGAGTATCGTCTATGTACCCTCGTAGACCGTAAGCGGAAGCGTTATGAGAACGCGGTTGATGTAGTCGAACGTCTTCATGATCCGACCGATCCAAGTACCGAACGCACGGCACCTTCGAGTTCAGCACACATTCAGCTCGATGACATCCCATGAACTCCGATCTAGCAGAGCTTCACGGGAGAGTTCCGTCAGCGCGACGACGTGATGACGGTGATGATGTTGCTACCGACGTAGGGCTTCGCCTAAGCACCATTACGATATGATCGAGGTGGATTATGGTGGAGGGGGGCACCGCACACGGCTAAGGGATCAATGATCAACTTGTGTGTTCATGGGGTGCCCCACTCCCCCATATATAAAGGAGTGGAGGAGGGGGAGGGCCGGACCTCTACTATGGCACGCCCTGGGGAGTGCTACTCCCATTGGGAGTAGGATTCCCCCCTTCCATGTAGTAGGAGTAGGAGAGAAGGAAAGGGAAAAGAGAAGAGAAGGAAGGAGGGGGCGCCGCCGCTCCCCTTAGTCCAATTTGGACTAGGCCTAGGGGGCGCGCAGCCACCCCTCTCTCTTTCCCCTAAAGCCTAATAAGGCCCATATACTCCCCAGCGAATTCCCGTAACTCTTCGGTACTCCAAAAAATACCCGAATCACTCAGAAACTTTCCGATGTCTGAATATAGTCGTCCAATATACCGATCTTTACTTCTCGACCATTTCGAGACTCCTCGTCATGTCCCCGATCTCATCCGGGACTCCGTACTACCTTCGGTACATCAAAACACATAAACTCATAATACCGATCGTCACCGAATGTTAAGCGTGCGGACCCTACGGGTTCGAGAACTATTTAGACATGACCGAGACTCATCTCCGGTCAATAACCAATAGCGGAACCTGGTGCCCATATTGGTTCCTACATATTCTACGAAGATCTTTATCGGTCAAACCGCATAACAACATACATTGTTCCCTTTGTCATCGGTATGCTACTTGCCAGAGATTCGATCGTCGGTATCTCAATACCTAGTTCAATCTCATTACCGACAAGTCTCTTTACTCATTCTATAATGCATCATCTCGCAACTAACTCATTAGTCACATTGCTTGCAATGCTTATAGTGATGTGCATTACCGAGAGGGCCCAGAGATACCTCTTCGACAATCGGAGTGACAAATCCTAATCTCGATCTATGCCAACTCAACAAGTACCACTTGAGACACCTGTAGAGCACCTTTATAATCACCCAGTTACGTTGTGACGTTTGGTAGCACACAAAGTATTCCTCCGGTATTCGGGAGTTGCATAATCTCATAGTCATAGGAACATGTATAAGTCATGAAGAAAGCAATAGCAATATACTAAACGATCGAATGCTAAGCTAACGGAATGGGTCAAGTCAATCACATCATTCTCTAATGATGTGATCATGTTAATCAAGTGACAACTCATGTCTATGGTTAGGAAACATAACAATCATTAATTCAACGAGCTAGTCAAGTAGAGGCATACTAGTGACACTTTGTTTTTCTATGTATTCACACATGTACTAAGTTTTCGGTTAACACAATTCTAGCATGAATAATAAACATTTATCATGATATAAGGAAATATAAATAACAACTTTATTATTGCCTCTAGGGCATATTTCCTTCACAAACCACATCCGAAATAGTCAATCCTCGTACCCCCTCTACATGGGCATCCACTGTTGCGTATTCCCCAGCTCCTGGTCGTTCCGTTCCTAGGTCACGCCGTCGTCCACCACCTTGGTGCTCTCGGGCGGTATGGTGTCGTCAATGCGGTCAACTAATGACAACCATCATAAGAGGATTGTAAGAGGAGAGGCTGACAGCTGGGTCCATGGATGCATGCAAGGAAGTGCCTCCTTATTGCGCACAAAATAATGATTCCTCCACCTGACAGCTCGGACCTATCGGAAGGGCCCCTGTATTTTGCGGAAAAAACATTCCCCCTGATAGCTGGGACCCACCAGCTTTATCTTCGCACAAAAGGAACTGCCTTCTAACCCCCTGATAGTTGGGACCCACCAGGTTGAAGCGAAGGTAGCGTTATTTGTCCAGCCGCGAACGTGTACGTACATATCGGTCGATCTGTCTCTCTGCAGCGACGTACCTTGGCTGAGTAAGGAGCGACACATGTTAAAGTAGAGGCGCCGACGTACCATGTAACGCAGTCCCGTCTATATCATGTACACGTACGTACGGCCACACCGCAAGATAGTAAATACGGCTACATACGTACATATGGGCGGGGTCTCTAACGCATACAACAACGTCGTCATGTACATCAGCAGCCAACCGGCTGGGTCAGAACATAGTAAACTGCGTCGCGCATTCATTGGGAGCCAACCGGCTTGGATGGAACAGCCGAAACGAGGTCTGGCTTACCATAGAATGGAGGAAACGACCTTCTATTCGACCGCGTATGGTCGACACGGGGTCCTGTTCATCGAGAAGGGCTGGTGTACTGCAAAACGGAGGAAACAGACTTCTGTTCAAGTGCCTACGGTCAAAACGGGGTGCTATTGATCAGCAGGGGTGTGGCGTACCGCAAAACGGAGGAAACAGACTTGTGTTGGAGCGCCTATTGCCGAAATGGGGTCCTGTTCATCGAGAGGTGTGTGGCGTACCGCAAAACAGGACTCCACGAGCTACTATTCATCCACCGTCGACTTCCTCCAGCCTCCACCTACTACTGTTCATCCACCGTCGACTTCCTCCTGCCTCCACGAGGTCTTGTTCATCCAGCCTCCACCGACTACTGTTCAACCAGCCCTCGACGGGGTCATGTTCAACCAGCCCTCCACGGGGTCCCTCCACCAGCTACTGTTCATCCACCCCCACCTCCTTGATCAGGGTCCTATTCATCCAGCGGCAATGGCCTCTACTACCACAGGATCCTGTTCATCCAATCCCCCACCGGGAACTGTTCATCCAACCCCCACTGGGGACCATTCATCAAGAGGCAGCTTTGATCGGCTTTAGTTAGCATCAGTAGCGAATGAATCGCTAGGGTTCAGTTAACAGCAAGGGATCGATCAGGGTTCAGTAACATAGCTAGTGCAATCGCTCGGTTCAGTTAGACCCCAATGCGTCGCACACACACACGTACGTGTACGAGAGAAACGCGCAAACCTCCATGCATCGCTCGGCCCCAACCACCCATCGTGACCAGGAACTCCCTGAAATTTCCCTCGCCCTCGCTTCCAGCATGGTTTTTTCTGTCATGGACGGCCCAAAGAATGTCATGCAGGTGCATCTCTCGCCTGCCTAGGACGAAAAGCCCATTTTATGTCATGATTTTTTGTCATAGAAGTAGGAGCCCACCACATCTATGATGATACCAGGTTTTGTCACAATTATCATCATAGAGGTGTCATACGCATGACAAAAAAAATCGTTCAACCCAAAATGTCATGGATGTGTCTTTTTTTTGTAGTGGTTCCTTCTGTGGAAGGAGCTGCTAATCACTGGGCCGCCCTGGTTCTTGATGGTCGCCCGTGAAGATACCAACAAACTCATTGCACATGTGAGCCCAAGTCAAGATGGAGTTCTCCCGCAAGTGCATCAGCCATGACCTCAGATTCGGCTTGAGTTCCAAATGGAAGTAGTTGGCGAATACCTTTTCATCTCTTCCTCTGGCAGCTTGAACAGCGATGGTGTAGATGCTCAAGAACTCTGCCGGGTTCAGTCTTCCATCGTAATTTTCTGGTATCTCTGACTTGAACATACGGGTAGATGGCCAATGGACTTGCCGCAACCAGCGAGTGAAGGTAGGGCACCCAACCTCGAAAGGCAGGTAGCCGCCTTCGCCTGGTGCGGGTTTGTCGACGTCCAGGCCATTGTGTCTGCCAGACTGTTGGTGGGTTTCGCAGCGTCGTTCTATGGTGACGCGTGTGTCTTCCCTCCGCCTGTCTTCCAAGAACTCCCATTGGTCTCGACGGGCTCGAGGATCGGATGAAGCCATTGCCACCTCGTCGGGTTCTTGGTCATGTGTCTCTGGCTGCAGCCCCTGCACTGGCTATCGTGGAGGGTATTGAACTGTTGGAGTGGCCCCTTCAACACGGCCTGTGGCTCGGGCCGTTGTTGTTGCTTGCGGGTGCCGTGGCGGGCCTGCCCACTGTGATCCTCCTGCCTAAGTGAAACCAATCAAACTTTGGATGGTAGCTCTCCACTCATCCACTTAGTTGGCCGCTGGCGGGAATCTCGGCAGCAGCTGGGCTTGCACCATGGCTTCCGAAGCAGTGCTCGCCATGGACGACGACGCAAATCGCTATGTCTCCCAACTTCTGACTGTATCGGTTGTGGCGATGTCATGCTCTCTTCACCACGAGCCAGTCGCTAGGGCGGCATGACGACAGGAAGGATGATCTTGGCGGTTGGTGACCTGATTCAGCACTTCTCCTTGATTATCTTGCCATAGGGAAGCTGCGCGCTCTGTAGCTGCACTCGCAGCAGGGGCAGCTAGGGGGTTGTGATTCGTGTCAGAGAGGGTGCCATCGCCGCGGCTACGTCCTCCAGTCAGGTGGAGAGGTGGAGATTGAATATTCCCTCCACCCGCACCTTGTGGAGCATGGCCGCTAGGGTGCTGCTGATGATGTTCTCCTCTGGTGCCTCCTACCCCCACTTCAGCCGCAGGGGGAATGGTGATGATGCTGCCTGCGTTGTTCACGTTCCCCGTGGCGTCCATGTCCCCCGACGCCACCGCAGCTCCCACGGTATCAGTGGCTACATGCGAGGGGGCCTTCGGAGGTGGAAGAGTGAGCTGTTGTGCCGGATTTTTTCTTGGGCGCTATTGATGATGAAGTTGTCGATGAAGAAGTTCATGATGATGATTGACGCGATGTTTACGACCTCAGGTTCGCGCAAACGCTTCACCCTACCTGGTGCACCAAAGATGTCGTGGCAGAACACAATCACCTATGGGGCCATCGGGCCCTTTGTGGTTCGGCAAGGGGGAAGGGCACATTGCACAAAGAGCGGAGACCGTAGGGCAGCACGACAATGGTGACGCGGGTGGTTTTCACCCAAGTTTGGGCCGCTACAAAGCGTAAAACCCTACTCCTGCTTTGGTGGATTGGATGGAGGACCGTGATGAACACGCAGCGCTCAAGCCCGACAAGGTCACCTCGGGGACAGCAACTATGCATGTAAGAGTGACAAAGGTCTGAATCCTATTCTAGGCCGCCATGGCCCTTCTTTTATAGGCTAAGGGGTTACCATAGTGGCAATCCAATCATTATACACTGATTAGATAGCCAACAGTGCTATCCTACCTAACTCTAGTAGTCAGGACAAAGTGCATTAAATGCACTACTAGGTGTCACGCTGAGGATGAAGCCCGGCAAGCCTACCACGCCGCTCAACCACCCTCTCATCTATCTGCGTGACACGCCTTTGGACGGGTGCCGTGCAGGGTGAATTTTCTTCCCAAATTGCTGCCACGTGCCAAATGATAGCCACTTAATCACTTGGGGGCTTGACACCGCACTGATAAGTGACTTCCGTCGCTGTGCGGTGGAGCGGTGGAGTCTTGGCGGGGTGGCTTGCCCTTGGAAAACCCTACTCCTGCTTTGGTGGATTGGATGGAGGAACACGATGAACAGGCGGCGCTCAAGCCCGGCAAGGTGGCCTCGAGGAGAGAAGCTATACATGTGTACAAGTGTGCAAGGGTCTGAATCCTTTGCTAGTTTGCCTTGGACCTCCTTTTATAGCTCAAGGGGTAACCACAGTGGCAAAACAGTCTTTATCTAGTAATTAGAAAGCTAATAGTGTTATCATACCTAACTCTGGCAGTTAGGACAAAGTGCATTAAATGCCCTGCTAGGTGTCGTGCTGAGGGTGAGGCCCGGCAAGCCTGTTTTGCTACTTAATCATCTTCTGCTTATCTGTTCCACACGCCTCTGGACGCGTGTCACATGAGAGTAATCTGTCTTCCAACGGGCTGCCACGTGCCTAGTGGTAGCTACTTAATCACCTGGAGGCTTGACACCGCATTGATAAGCGATTTGCATTGTTGTGCGATGGAGCGGTTCAGTGGTGGTGCCTTGGTGTGGTCCTCGCCTTTGGCTGACCCAGCAAGCCTGCCGGGTAAATCTTGGACTTCTCCATGGAGCGGCCTCGACCATGCTAGGCTCTCCTGCCTGGTGATGCTCTGTTGTCTTGTTTTGACTTGGTCTTCTTGATCCACTCCTTGATCTCACGAAGAGTGGTTCCTCTGGCTTGGTCTTGTTTTGTATGTTGGTGTTGGACATGTGATGCCAGCACTCCTGTGTATAAGTCCGAGCAACAAACATAACATGTTTGTTGCACTAACAGGAGCCCCCGGGATTGGCCCATACGTGCCACCTGGCATCGTTGCCCCAACAAATACACACGTGCACACTTTGGCCAAACCACAATGGGATTCATGTCTCCCTTGATACCTTCCTTGTTCTTCATTAACCTGTGATTGAATCAGTTTCCGGTTTTCCTGTGGGTCGTGTTGAACAACGTGGGGCAACCCACCGCTACAAAAAAGTACACTTCTATTGTCAAGACCCCGACTCGATGTCACATCGATCTAGCCGGTAACACCTCATATCACTTTGCGGCCTCACGCACGGTATCCTCACGGGTGTCGCCTTACCTTTGCCCGGGACCGTTTGCGCCTTTTGGCTCACGTATATGATAGTGTCGCTAGCATCCATATGATAAAGAGCCCAGGCTGACATGACTAGTCGTAAACCCAAAGTGGCACAGACTTACAGGGACAGGCATTCATGACCCAGCTTCGAACGTGTCGGTCATCAGCAAGTGGGTCCGGGCTGTAGCACTGGGCTAGCAGGACTCCGGTAAACCGGGCTGTAGCGGGCTAACAGGACTCCGGTACTCAAAGCGTGACATTTCCCCGAAGGGACAGACACAGGAACGAAGAAGGACACATGCCGGCCAGCCTAAGTGTTCCAGAGCAGTAGCAAGCTACCATGGCTCAGCGGTAACACTAGGAGACATTTCCCGGTAAGAGAGGCTACTAAAGATAAACAACTAGATAGTCAGATCCCACACATACCAAGCATTTCAATCATACACACAATATGCTCGATATGTGCAAATACAACGAAGCATCACAACATGACTCTATGACACAAGTACTTTATTTAAGGCTCAGAGAGCCATACATGACATACACAAAGGTACGGGTCTCACGACCCAACATACAAGTCATACAGTCATACAAACCAGCAGCGGAAGTAACTTGTCTGAGTACAGACAACTAGTAAAATAAAAGAGGCTTGGGAAGCCTAGCTATACTACAAGGTCCTTCACAAGCTCAGGGTCACCACCTAGGTCTTTCAGCCTACTCGTTGATGTCAACGTCTACATAGAACCCATCAGAAGGGGTTGCAGCGTCTTCTGTAAAAATGTAAATTATAGCAACATGAGTACAAAGGTACTCAGCAAGACTTACATCAGATCCTACATACATGCTTAGTATCAAGAAGGGTTGGTGGAGTTATTGCAGCAAGCCATCTTTGACTCTTGGCTAGACTATCCTACGAGACTCCAACTTGAAATGGTTTTGCGCACACGAGTCCACTACTCACCAATTCAATACACTACCGAGACTATCCTACGAAAGAGCCATCCTCGGCACTCACACTTATCTTGAGGCTTTTAACAGTTTCCATTTACTTGTCTATGAACTGTATAAGCAACCAAGTAGTCCTTTACCACGGACGCAGCTATTCGAATAGATCATGTTAACCCTGCAGGGGTGTACTTCTTCATACACGCTCTCACCACTTACCGTCGTTTACACGACATGTACTCGGCAACCTTCAAGCGGAAGCCCAACGTGGGTGTCGGCCACGACCTACCTAATCACCTAAGCCTCCAGTCCAGGTTTATCGCCTATCCAGGTTCCATCCGCAGGGAGTCCGGCCGAGGTTTCCCATACGGCCCCGAACGATGTGAACAGGGTTCCCGAGATACCTAACGGGTATTCGGTACACCGTGCCACGTACCTACCGCATCACAGCCCACCCCTACGGTCAGCGCTGTCCACGGCCTCCAGTAGGCTACAAACACCAGAAACTACTTGCAACTCCTGGACGGAGAACTAGGGTGAATAAGAAGCCGAGAGGGTCCATTGGTTTCGGGCCCAATGCATGGTAGTAGCTGATTGTTAAATCACACATACAGATCTCAGTGCTTAAGGTCGGCTTCAATGAAACAACCCACCATGTACTCCTACATGGCCTCTCATCGATACCTTTACCAAATCGTGTTCACCACACCACTCTCATTACCGACATAAACATTTCACTCTAGCCCATCACCCAGATGAACCAGACCTGACACGACTCTAAGCATAGCAGGCATGGCAAGGTAGGAACAACACATACATATGGCTTAAACAACTCCTACACATGCTAGTGGGTTTCATCTAGTTACTGTGGCAATGACAGGTCATGCAGAGGAAAGGGGTTCAACTACCGTAGCACACAGCAGTTTGAAACGCGTTGTCTTAATGCAGTAAAAGAGAGCAGGAGCGAGAACATGGGATTGTATCGATATGATCAAATGGTTGGTTGCTTGCCTGATGGTTCGATGCACTGATACGGTTCTTCGTTAGGGTAATCACGGTATTCCTCGGAGACAGAACCTGCCGCAGAGAGCACCGATTCACAAACATTACCAAACAGTATGCAACAATATGATGCATGCATGAGACATGGCAAAATGAGTGTATTGGGCTAATGCAACTAAAACCAGAAGGGTTTGAACAAATTTGAATCAAGGATTCAAATTTCAAATTCAAATATGGCCTTTTAAAGTGCTTTTCCTTGTTCTACTTAAAACATCAATTTAACTTGTTTGATCATGCATGAAAATAGTACAGATGGATAGATTGGATTTTTCTGATCATTTTTCATATATAATTTGTCCAATTTGGAGTTACAGAATAAAAGTTATGAATTTTTGAAGTTTAAATAATATTCTGGAATTTCCTGATTTAAATTAAATCCAGAAAATCAATTACTGCGTCAGCCTGACGTCAGTGTGACGTCAGCAGGTCAACGGAACTGGTCCAGGTCAAACCTGACAGTGGGTCCCGCATGTCAGGGTGATTATTTTAATTAAAACTTAATTAAAACTAATCCTGTTTAATTAACAGGGCTGGGCCCCACCTATCATTGACTCAGGGGAGTCAACCAGGGCCCACCCGTGGTCAAACCCGGGTCGGCTGCACCGGCGTTTAGCCGCCGGCGAGCCCGACGCGGCGGCGGGAGTGGTTTTGGCTATTCCGGCCACCAAATGGGCCGCGGAGACCACCGGAGTGGAGCTGAGGACAAACCGCAGCTCTTGGCGGAGTCCGTTGGGGTCGGGGTGGCCGGAGTTGGCGCCGGCGACGACCTTGGCGGCCACCGGGGTTCGGCCGAAGACGAACTTGACGCTAGAGGGTTCGGTGAGGCTCGTGGAGTAGCTAGCTAGGTGCTGCGGAACTTTGTGAGTAAGATGGACACCATCTTGTGGCCGGAGGATGACCGGGAGCACGTCGGCGACGAGGTCCACGGCGGTGGGTGCGGTTGAGCTCCGGGAGGTTGCTACACGGCTCGGGAGCAAGAACGGAAGGGAGGGAAAGATGGCTAAGCTCACAGTGAGTGCGACGGAGTCCTTGGTGCGGCCGGAGATGGACCGGAGCGACGACGGCGTTGAAGGGGATCTCCGGCGACGGTGAGCTCGGGCGAGGTCGGTGCGGTGGTCTCGGGCGTTGCGAGCGCTCGGGGCTCGGCTGCTCGATGAAGTGGACAGCGGCGGAGCTCCTGGACACGGTGAGACGGCGTGGGGTGGTCGGAGGGCGTGGCTACGGCGAGGGGGTGGCGGCGATGGCGTCGGCCATGGCTGGGGCGTGCGAGGGGGAGGAGCTGGAGAGGAGAGGGGGTGTCTGGGGGGTTCGGGGGAGAGAGGGAGGCCGATCCACGACGTCACCTGGCGAGGGGAGCGGCGAGGCGGCGAGCAGGTGCGTGGCGCACGCCGCGGTCGCCGTCGGGCACCTGCCTGCCTGCCTGGCCGGCAAGCAGCTCGCTGGAGCGGTGCTGGGCTGGGCCGGCAGGTGGGCCGGGGCAGGCGCCAGGTAAGTTTTTTTCATTTTCTTCTGTTTTTTGTTTTTTTAATACTTCTGCAACTTTGTTGAATTAAATAAAATACCTAGGCAACTTCAAAAATCACCAAATCACTCCTGGTCCATAGTTGGATTATTTCCAACATGAAACATTTTAGTTTGGAGGTATTTGAGCATTTAAATATTTTATATAATTTTAAATGCCCAAATTCAAATATTTATGAATTAATTCAAAAACCCTAAGATGGCCTAGGAAAATGTGCACCACTTTTGGCAGAGGTTCTGAACCAAGACAAAAATGATGGGCATTTTAGAAGGGCATTTCAGGTTCATTGAAAATTATTTTAGTAAACCCTAGTTGGTTTCAGAGGGGACTGGGGGTTCTGTCATCCCCATTTCAAGTTTCTGATGAAAGAGTAAACATGATGCAACACTCTAATGCATGACTAGCTAGGGTGTGACAACTCACCCCCACTCAAAAGAATCTCGTCCCGAGATTTGGGTTCCTCCGGGAAGAAGGCGGGGTACTCGAGTCGAAGATGATCCTCCCTTTCCCAAGTTGCTTCATCCTCAGAATGGTGCGACCATTGGACCTTGAGAAACTTGATATTATGACGTCGAGTGGTACGTTCGGCCTGATCGAGGATACGAATGGGGTACTCTCGATATGTAAGATTATCTTGGAGATCAAGCGTTTCGTAGTCCACTCCACGGATAGGATCCGAGAAGCAACGCCTGAGTTGAGAAACGTGGAAGACATCATGGACTCTGGAGAGATGCGGAGGTAGTTCCAGCTGGTAGGCAACTTCTCCTCGTTTGGCGAGAATGCGAAAAGGTCCAATGTAACGAGGAGCCAATTTGCCTTTGATACCGAAACGATGGGTTCCCTTCAGAGGGGTGACCCGAAGATAAGCCTTCTCGTCAACCTCGAAAGTCATAGCCTTATGTTTTCGGTCATATTGACTCTTTTGACGAGATTGAGCTGTTTTCAACTTTTCACGAATGATACGAACTTGTTCTTCTGCTTCCTGAATCATATCCGGGCCAAAGAATTGTCTTTCCCCGGTCTCTGACCAGTTAAGGGGTGTTCGACACCGTCGTCCATAGAGAACTTCAAAAGGGGCTTTACCCAAGCTAGATTGATAGCTGTTGTTATAAGCGAATTCGGCAAATGGAAGGCACTTCTCCCAATCCATTCCGAATGAGATAACAGAGGCTCGAAGCATGTCTTCTAGAATCTGGTTGACGCGTTCCACTTGACCGCTCGACTGAGGGTGGAAGGCGGTGCTAAAGGAGAGACGGGTTCCCATAACATTTTGGAAACTTTCCCAAAATCGAGAGGTGAAAAGACTTCCTCGATCCGAGTTAATTTCCAAAGGAACACCATGGAGGGACACTATTCGGGAGATGTATAAGTCTGCCAGCTGACTAGCGGTTATACTCTCACGAACAGGTAGGAAATGGGCTACTTTGGAAAGACGATCGACCACGACGAAAATAGCATTATTCCCTCTCTTGGTCCTGGGAAAACCGGTAATGAAATCCATGCCAATTTTATCCCATTTCCATTCAGGAATAGCTAGGGGTTGAAGGGTGCCAGCAGGCCGTTGATGCTCTGCTTTTACACGACGACAGACGTCGCAATTAGCAATATACTGAGCAATTTCTCTCTTCATCCTAGTCCACCAGAACCTCTGGCGTAGGTCCTGATACATCTTAGTGCTACCGGGATGAATGGTGAGAGGAGATTCATGAGCTTCCTTAAGGATCAATCGCCTCAGGTTTCGCACTTTGGGAACCACTAGTCGATTTCCGAAGTATACGACCCCTTGATCGTTAATGGAGAAGCAATTCGCAATTCCTTTCTGAATGTTTCTCTTGATGCGGGAGATTCCCGGATCTACCTTCTGTGCTTGATAATCTGATCCGTAAGGGTAGGTTTTGCCACCAAGGTGGAAAGAAAACCTTGAGATACAATGTGAAGGTTAAGCTTCCGAAATTCCTCATGGAGAAGCGGTTGACTTTGTTGTAGCATCAGATTGTTACAATAAGATTTACGACTTAGCGCATCAGCCATGACGTTGGCTTTCCCTGGGGTGTAGGTTATTCCTAAGTCGAAGTCTGTGATCAATTCAACCCAACGTCTTTGCCTGAGATTTAGATCCGGTTGGGTGAAAATGTACTTCAGGCTTTGGTGATCAATGAATATTTCGCAACGGTTACCGAGGAGGTAATGTCGCCAGGTTTTAAGTGCATAGACTACGGCTGCAAGCTCTAGATCATGAGTGGGATAATTCTCCTCATGTGGGTGCAATTGCCGTGAAGCGTAGGCAATTACGTGTCGATCTTGCATGAGAATGCAACCTAGTCCTTGTCGCGAGGCGTCGCAGTAGATAACAAAGTCCTTGGAGAAGTCTGGCGGTACCAGTACGGGAGCAGAGGTCAGGCGTCTTTTCAGTTCCTGAAAGCTGTGCTCACATTGTGGAGTCCACTCGAACTTCTTATCTTTCTTGAGGAGTTCGGTTAGAGGTTTGGCAACTTTGGAGAAGTTCTCGACAAAGCGACGACAATAGCTCGCTAAGCCCAGAAAACTCCGAACTTGCTTGACCGATTCAGGTGGAGTCCAATTAAGGACGGCTTGAACTCGCTCAGGGTTAACAGCAATACCTTTACCAGATATTACATGACCCAAATAGGTCACTTCTGACAACCAGAATTCACATTTAGAAAATTTGGCATAAAGGCGATGCTCTCGAAGTTTCTGCAACACTAGCCTTAGATGTTCGGCATGTTCTTCCTCGTTCTTGGAGTAGATGAGTATATCATCGAGGTAAACCACGACGAATTTATCCAAATACTCCATGAAGATTGAGTTCATTAACCGAGAAAAGGTGGCTGGAGCATTGGTTAATCCGAAGGACATGACGGTGTACTCGTATTGGCCATAACGAGTAACAAAGGCCGTTTTAGGAATGTCCCCGTTTCTGATTTTGATTTGATGGTAGCCCAACCTCAAATCCATCTTGGAGAAGACTGAGGATCCAGCGAGCTGATCATACAGGTCGTTGATCCTGGGAAGCGGATATTTGTTCTTGATTGTGACCAAATTGACAGGTCGGTAATCTACAACCATCCGGTCCGTACCATCCTTCTTCTTGACGAATAGGACGGGGCAAGCCCACAGAGAAGAGCTAGGTCGGATGAAACCCTTTTTCAAGGACTCATCGAGTTGTTTCTTAAGTTCGGCTAGTTCTAGGGGTGCCATCTTATAAGGTCTTCTAGCAATCGGAACGGTTCCTGGAATGAGGTCTATTACGAACTCAACATCCCTGTCAGGTGGAACACCTGGCAATTCTTCTGGGAAGACATCCGGGAAGTCACGGACTACCGGAACGTCCTCAAGGTCTGGCAAAGGGCTGGCGTTAAGAGAATATAATTGTCGCTTGGCTATTCGGGTCAAGACATTAACTATCTTCCCCGAAGGATGGGTGAGTTGAACAGTCCTAGAGAAGCAATCAATTTGGGCATGATGAGCCGACATCCAGTCCATACCCAAAATGATATTAATATCTGAAGATTTAAGGGCTATCAAAGACGCGAGGAAAACAAGTCTGTCGACTTGGATTTCATTTCCATGGCTTACTCGAGAAGTTTGCCATTTGGATCCCGGAGTTTGAATTACCATAGAGGTTGGCATATCACCGAATGCGACGTTATGCAAACGAGCATAATTTTCAGATATAAAAGAATGAGAGGCTCCTGTATCGAAAAGAACAGATGCCGGGTGGCAATTAACAAGAAGCGTACCGAGAACGACGTTGGGATCCTCTTGAGCTTCTTCGGCAGAGATACAGTTGACATGGCCACGTGAAGCGGTGACCGGTTTAGCATGAACACTTTCCCTGTCGGCTTGCCACGGCCAACAGCTTTAGCAGATTGATTTGGGTTGGTCTGGGGGCATTCACGCATATAGTGGCCAGATTCCCCACACTTGAAACAAGTCACGGAACTGGTACGTGGAGGAGCATTGTTAATTGGACCCCCATAGGGCTTGGCTGGAGCAGACTGTTGAACGGGGCGAGGCGCCTGGAAGGATGGCCTCGGTGTGAACCTGGGTGGCAGGGCAGTGTTGGGTACCCACACGCGGCGCTTCTGAGGACCAGCACCGGATGAGGAACCCATGTCACGGCCATGCTTGCGTGTTGCGTCATAGTCAGTCTGACCAGTTTCAGCACTGATGGCTTTGTTGACAAGTTTCGAAAAAGATGTGCACTCATGCAGACGGAGGTCGCGGCGAAGCTCAGGACTAAGGCCCTTACGGAACCTTGCTTGCTTCTTGGCATCGGTAGACACTTCCTCAGTTGCATATCGTGCGAGATTACCAAACTCCCTGCTGTAAGCATCCACAGAAAGTCGGCCTTGGGTGAAACTGCAAAATTCTTCACGTTTACGGTCCATGAGACCCTCCGGAATGTGATGTTCACGGAAAGCCTCGCTGAATTCAGCCCAAGTAGTGACATGGCCCGCTGGGCGCATAGCTCCATAATTCTCCCACCACAGACTGGCGGGGCCTTCGAGATGATATGCAGCAAAGGTGACCTTGTCAGCCTCCGCTACCAGCGCGGAACGCAGTTTGTGAGAGATACTGCGAAGCCAGTCATCAGCGTCGAGAGGCTCGACGGAGTGGTGGAACGTGGGTGGATGTAATTTGATAAAATCACTGAGTGACACCACGTTAGTCCTCTGATGGTGTGCTGTGTTCTGTTCAATACGCTCCAACAAACGGTTGGTCTCCCGCTTGTTTCTCTCAGCTTCCATCATAACCTCGGCTAGTGAAGGAGGATGAGGCAGATTTGCATCCCTGGCTTCACTGCCTTCGGCCTGCTCTTGAGAAGCAGGGTTAGCGCGCGTGTTGACCATCCTAGGTAAACAAAACAATGATTTAGTCAGGATGATAAAATTCCGACATAGGGTAAAATGTAAGGAATAACTCGAAATGCAAGATGATCATCCGTATGACATGGTAGATACAGAAACTGCTTCTTTATTCCATCGTCATACACACCATACAGGGTTTAGTACAAGACCAAACAAAGTACTATTACGGTGAAAGAGGATTACATCTCATCGAAGGCATTCCAAGCTCCTATACATTATTTTTCTACACCTCCGGAAGGAGTACAAACTAGGTCATATCCCACGAGTCACGCGGGACGATAGACGACACAGGTAGTGCGAACTAGTGATACTACCACTAACTCAGACCGATCCGTAGTAGTTCTCGTAAAAGTCACCTCCATAGCCTGGGAGCTCAACATGATCATCCGGAAACAGACGATCTCGCGGAGCTTGTGGACCATAGGGGCTAGGATGAGGCCTTGGACCAACAAACGGTGGCCTGCGGGGACCGCGAGGTGGGGTGATGCCTCCTACATCACGCCAAACCATCACGTCTGGCAGAGCGGATCTCACAGGATAGAGATCGCGCATATCTGAATATCCAGCTTGCACCGCCGGTGCGAACCGAGTCAAAGTGGCCCAGTGGTCAGCACGGGTATTGAAGAGCTCTAACCTCAAGGCCCGATTTTCACGGTCCTTATCCTCGAGCATCTCGGCAGTGGTGCGAGTCCGTGAATCCTCCTGAGTGGGGTCAGCATAGATAGCCTGGAGATACCCTTGTGCTCCCGGAAGTGATCCTGGCATATACCGGAAATCAGAGTCCCGAAATATACCAGATCTGACTCGCATAATGGTCATCATAGAGTAGGCGGC
>NC_041392.1:355057479-355114394 GCF_002162155.2 Triticum dicoccoides
GCTCCTGTATCGAAAAGAACAGATGCCGGGTGGCAATTAACAAGAAGCGTACCGAGAACGACGTTGGGATCCTCTTGAGCTTCTTCGGCAGAGATACAGTTGACATGGCCACGTGAAGCGGTGACCGGCTTGGCGTGGAATATTTTTCCTGTCGGCTTGCCACGGCCAACAGCTTTAGCAGATTGATTGGGGTTGGTCTGGGGACACTCACGCATATAGTGGCCAGATTCCCCACACTTGAAACAAGTCACGGAACTGGTACGTGGAGGAGCATTGTTAGTTGGACCCCCATAGGGCTTGGCTGGAGCAGACTGTTGAACGGGGCGAGGCGCCTGGAAGGATGGCCTCGGTGTAAACCTGGGTGGCAGGGCGGTGTTGGGTACCCACACGCGGCGCTTCTGAGGACCAGCACCGGATGAGGAACCCATATCACGGCCATGCTTGTGTGTTGCGTCATAGTCAGTCTGACCAGTTTCAGCACTGATGGCTTTGTTGACAAGTTTCTGAAAAGATGTGCACTCATGCAGATGGAGGTCGCGGCGAAGCTCAGGACTAAGGCCCTTACGGAACCTTGCTTGCTTCTTGGCGTCAGTAGAAACTTCCTCGGTTGCATATCGTGCGAGGTTACCAAACTCCCTGCTGTAAGCATCCACAGACAGTCGGCCTTGGGTGAAACTGCAAAATTCTTCACGTTTACGGTCCATGAGACCCTCCGGAATGTGATGTTCACGGAAAGCCTCACTGAACTCAGCCCAAGTAGTGACATGGCCCGCTGGGCGCATAGCTCCATAATTCTCCCACCATAGACTGGCGGGGCCTTCAAGATGATATGCAGCAAAGGTGACCTTGTCAGCCTCCGCCACCAGCGCGGAACGCAGTTTGTGAGAGATACTGCGAAGCCAGTCATCAGCGTCGAGAGGCTCGACGGAGTGGTGGAACGTGGGTGGATGTAATTTGATAAAATCACTGAGTGACACCACGTTAGTCCTCTGATGGTGTGCCGTGTTCTGTTCAATACGCTCTAACAAACGGTTGGTCTCCCGCTTGTTTCTCTCAGCTTCCATCATAACCTCGGCTAGTGAAGGAGGATGAGGCAGATTTACATCCCTGGCTTCACTGCCTTCGGCCTGCTCTTGAGAAGCAGGGTTAGCGCGCGTGTTGACCATCCTAGGTAAACAAAACAATGATTTAGTCAGGATGATAAAATTCCGACATAGGGTAAAATGTAAGGAATAACTCGAAATGCAAGATGATCATCCGTATGACATGGTAGATACAGAAACTGCTTCTTTATTCCATCGTCATACACACCATACAGGGTTTAGTACAAGACCAAACAAAGTACTATTACGGTGAAAGAGGATTACATCTCATCGAAGGCATTCCAAGCTCCTATACATTATTTTTCTACACCTCCGGAAGGAGTACAAACTAGGTCATATCCCACGAGTCACGCGGGACGATAGACGACACAGCTAGTGCGAACTAGTGATACTACTGCTAACTCAGACCGATCCGTAGTAGTCCTCGTAAAAGTCACCTCCATAGCCTGGGAGCTCAACATGATCATCCGGAAACAGGCGATCTCGCGGAGCTTGTGGACCATAGGGGCTAGGATGAGGCCTTGGACCAACAAACGGTGGCCTGCGGGGACCGCGAGGTGGGGTGATGCCTCCTACATCACGCCAAACCATCACGTCTGGCAGAGCAGATCTCACAGGATAGAGATCGCGCATATCTGAGAATCCAGCTTGCACCGCCGGTGCGAACCGAGTCAAAGTGGCCCAGTGGTCAGCACGGGTATTGAAGAGCTCTAACCTTAAGGCCCGATTTTCACGGTCCTTATCCTCGAGCATCTCAGCAGTGGTGCGAGTCCGTGAATCCTCCTGGGTGGGGTCAGCATAAATAGCCTGGAGATACCCTTGTGCTCCCGGAAGTGATCCTGGCATATACCGGAAATAAGAGTCCCGAAATAGACCAGATCTGACTCGCATAATGGTGATCATAGAGTAGGCGGCGTCCTGCACAGCCATCTCAATGGTAACCCCGAGTCCATAAGAGCAGTGAAGAGGCTCGGTGGATCCAGGATAAGATGGAAATATCCTGACAGTGCAGAGATACTGGCTTTGATTAAAGTCTCGGAATTGCTCTTCGACCGTGTACTCAGGATACCAGCGGTATCCAGCCTCAGTCATTACCCTGACCAACTTGGCAGTATGGCCGGGTACATCTAGGCATCGAGTCAGGCGAACCACTTGATTGAGGTCGCGAGTGGCCATCTGAAAGCACAATCGTAATGCAAAGGCATTAGAATTTCTAGCGAAATTTTGGCAGCATAACAGCTGTAAATGCTCAAGAAGGATTTTGAGACATTTGACAAAGGATTTCATACACACTCAACATCATCATATCAAAGTTCTGAATCCATTCTAACAACATGATGTGGTAGTAGAACTGAACTAGGCTTGTATCCATCAAACTTATAAGGTACTACTGATTAGTAACACGTGATCCTGATAGAGAGAATAGGTCCTAATTCCTTAACCCCTGGTGGAAGAATGGACTGACTCAGATCAGAATGTCATAAGATAAAGGAGTAAAAAGAGCCTTACGTTCCATCCCACAAACAATTCCCCTACATATAACTAAAGAATTTCTAGACTCAACATCGACCAGTTTGGCTTGGAGAACCTACAGACAGTCCAGCTCTGATACCAACGCTGTCAAGACCCCGACTCGATGTCACATCGATCTAGCCGGTAACACCTCATATCACTTTGCGGCCTCACGCACGGTATCCTCACGGGTGTCGCCTTACCTTTGCCCGGGACCGTTTGCGCCTTTTGGCTCACGTATATGATAGTGTCGCTAGCATCCATATGATAAAGAGCCCGGGCTGACATGACTAGTCGTAAACCCAAAGTGGCACAGACTTACAGGGACAGGCATTCATGACCCAGCTTCGAACGTGTCGGTCATCAGCAAGTGGGTCCGGGCTGTAGCACTGGGCTAGCAGGACTCCGGTAAACCGGGCTGTAGCGGGCTAACAGGACTCCGGTACTCAAAGCGTGACATTTCCCCGAAGGGACAGACACAGGAACGAAGAAGGACACATGCCGGCCAGCCTAAGTGTTTCAGAGCAGTAGCAAGCTACCATGGCTCAGCGGTAACACTAGGAGACATTTCCCGGTAAGAGAGGCTACTAAAGATAAACAACTAGATAGTCAGATCCCACACATACCAAGCATTTCAATCATACACACAATATGCTCGATATGTGCAAATACAACGAAGCATCACAACATGACTCTATGACACAAGTACTTTATTTAAGGCTCAGAGAGCCATACATGACATACACAAAGGTACGGGTCTCACGACCCAACATACAAGTCATACAGTCATACAAACCAGCAGCGGAAGTAACTTGTCTGAGTACAGACAACTAGTAAAATAAAAGAGGCTTGGGAAGCCTAGCTATACTACAAGGTCCTTCACAAGCTCAGGGTCACCACCTGGGTCTTTCAGCCTACTCATTGATGTCAACGTCTACATAGAACCCATCAGAAGGGGTTGCAGCGTCTTCTGTAAAAATGTAAATTATAGCAACATGAGTACAAAGGTACTCAGCAAGACTTACATCAGATCCTACATACATGCTTAGTATCAAGAAGGGTTGGTGGAGTTATTGCAGCAAGCCAGCTTTGACTCTTGGCTAGACTATCCTACGAGACTCCAACTTGAAATGGTTTTGCGCACACGAGTCCACTACTCACCAATTCAATACACTACCGAGGATCCGCCTCCGTCTTCCTACGAAAGAGCCATCCTCGGCACTCACACTTATCTTGAGGCTTTTAACAGTTTCCATTTACTTGTCTATGAACTGTATAAGCAACCAAGTAGTCCTTTACCGCGGACGCGGCTATTCGAATAGATCATGTTAACCCTGCAGGGGTGTACTTCTTCATACACGCTCTCACCACTTACCGTCGTTTACACGACATGTACTCGGCAACCTTCAAGCGGAAGCCCAACGTGGGTGTCGGCCACGACCTACCTAATCACCTAAGCCTCCAGTCCAAGTTTATCGCCTATCCAGGTTCCATCCGCAGGGAGTCCGGCCGAGGTTTCCCATACGGCCCCGAACGATGTGAACAGGGTTCCCGAGATACCTAATGGGTATTCGGTACACCGTGCCACGTACCTACCGCATCACAGCCCACCCCTACGGTCAGCGCTGTCCACGGCCTCCAGTAGGCTACAAACACCAGAAACTACTTGCAACTCCTGGACGGAGAACTAGGGTGAATAAGAAGCCGAGAGGGTCCATTGGTTTCGGGCCCAATGCATGGTAGTAGCTGATTCTTATATCACACATACAGATCTCAGTGCTTAAGGTCGGCTTCAATGAAACAACCCACCATGTACTCCTACATGGCCTCTCATCGATACCTTTACCAAATCGTGTTCACCACACCACTCTCATTACCGACATAAACATTTCACTCTAGCCCATCACCCAGATGAACCAGACCTGACACGACTCTAAGCATAGCAGGCATGGCAAGGTAGGAACAACACATACATATGGCTTAAACAACTCCTACACATGCTAGTGGGTTTCATCTAGTTACTGTGGCAATGACAGGTCATGCAGAGGAAAGGGGTTCAACTACCGTAGCACACAGCAGTTTGAAACGCGTTGTCTTAATGCAGTAAAAGAGAGCAGGAGCGAGAACATGGGATTGTATCGATATGATCAAATGGTTGGTTGCTTGCCTGATGGTTCGATGCACTGATACGGTTCTTCGTTAGGGTAATCACGGTATTCCTCGGAGACAGAACCTGCCGCAGAGAGCACCGATTCACAAACATTACCAAACAGTATGCAACAATATGATGCATGCATGAGACATGGCAAAATGAGTGTATTGGGCTAATGCAACTAAAACCAGAAGGGTTTGAACAAATTTGAATCAAGGATTCAAATTTCAAATTCAAATATGGCCTTTTAAAGTGCTTTTCCTTGTTCTACTTAAAACATCAATTTAACTTGTTTGATCATGCATGAAAATAGTACAGATGGATAGATTGGATTTTTCTGATCATTTTTCATATATAATTTGTCCAATTTGGAGTTACAGAATAAAAGTTATGAATTTTTGAAGTTTAAATAATATTCTGGAATTTCCTGATTTAAATTAAATCCAGAAAATCAATTACTGCGTCAGCCTGACGTCAGTGTGACGTCAGCAGGTCAACGGAACTGGTCCAGGTCAAACCTGACAGTGGGTCCCGCATGTCAGGGTGATTATTTTAATTAAAACTTAATTAAAACTAATCCTGTTTAATTAACAGGGCTGGGCCCCACCTGTCATTGACTCAGGGGAGTCAACCAGGGCCCACCCATGGTCAAACCCGGGTCGGCTGCACCGGCGTTTAGCCGCCGGCGAGCCCGACGCGGCGGCGGAAGTGGTTTTGGCCATTTCGGCCACCAAATGGGCCGCGGAGACCACCGGAGGGAAGCTGAGGGCAAACCGCAGCTCTTGGCGGAGTCCGTTGAGGTCGGGATGGCCGGAGTTGGCGCCGGCGACGACTTTGGCGGCCACCGGGGTTCGGCCGGAGGTGAACTTGGCGCTAGAGGGTTCGGTGAGGCTCGTGGAGTAGCTAGCTAGGTGCTGCGGAACTTGGTGAGTAAGATGGACACCATCTTGTGGCCGGAGGATGACCGGGAGCACGTCGGCGACGAGCTCCACGGCGGTGGGTGCGGTTGAGCTCCGGGAAGTTGCTACACGGCTCGGGAGCAAGAACGGAAGGGAGGGGAAGATGGCTAAGCTCACAGTGAGTGCGACGGAGTTCTTGGTGCGGCCGGAGATGGACCGGAGCGACGACGGCGTTGAAGGGGATCTCCGGCGACGGTGAGCTCGGGCGAGGTCGGTGCGGTGGTCTCGGGCGTTGCGAGCGCTCGGGGCTCGGCTGCTCGATGAAGTGGACAGCGGCGGAGCTCCTGGACACGGTGAGACGGCGTGGGGTGGTCGGAGGGCGTGGCTACGGCGAGGGGGTGGCGGCGACGGCGTCGGCCATGGCTGGGGCGTGCGAGGGGGAGGAGCTGGAGAGGAGAGGGGGTGTCTGGGGGGTTCGGGGGAGAGAGAGAGGCCGATCCACGACGTCACCTGGCGAGGGGAGCGGCGAGGCGGCGAGCAGGTGCGTGGCGCACGCCGCGGTCGCCGTCGGGCACCTGCCTGCCTGCCTGGCCGGCAAGCAGCTCGCTGGAGCGGTGCTGGGCTGGGCCGGCAGGTGGGCCGGGGCAGGCGCCAGGTAAGTTTTTTTCATTTTCTTCTGTTTTCTGTTTTTTTAATACTTCTGCAACTTTGTTGAATTAAATAAAATACCTAGGCAACTTCAAAAATCACCAAATCACTCCTGGTCCATAGTTGGATTATTTCCAACATGAAACATTTTAGTTTGGAGGTATTTGAGCATTTAAATATTTTATATAATTTTAAATGCCCAAATTCAAATATTTATGAATTAATTCAAAAACCCTAAGATGGCCTAGGAAAATGTGCACCACTTTTGGCAGAGGTTCTGAACCAAGACAAAAATGATGGGCATTTTAGAAGGGCATTTCAGGTTCATTGAAAATTATTTTAGTAAACCCTAGTTGGTTTCAGAGGGGACTGGGGGTTCTGTCATCCCCATTTCAAGTTTCTGATGAAAGAGTAAACATTATGCAACACTCTAATGCATGACTAGCTAGGGTGTGACATCTATGATGATACGTGTTTGTCATAGTAGGTCACGTTTTTTGTCATGCATGTACATCCATGACGATTTTATGATAGAATCAAGATAGTCAAACTTGTGCTGTCGTAGAAGTGTTCCATGACAATACCAAAATTATCATCACGAAAGTTGTAACGCCCTCGATGCGGCTATATCTCCCACGTGTCAAAGCACGACTTAGAGGCATAACCGCATTGAAAGCAATGTCGCAAGTGAGGTAATCTTCACACAACCCACGTAATACATAAGGGACAGAGATACATAGTTGGCTTACAATCGCCACTTCACACAATACAAGAATAAAGCATTACATCATCCAGATACAATCAAGGACCGACTACGGAACCAAAATAAAAGAAGACTACCCCAAAAGCTACACAGATCCCTGATCGACCCAACTGGGCTCCACTACTGATCAACTGGAAACGAAAACGACATAACGAATACGATCTTCATTGAGCTCCTCCTTGAGCTCGGTTGCATCATCTGCGCGGTTCAACGACCCCTGCAAGCTGGTTTTGGAAATATCTGTGAGTCACGGGGACTCAGCAATCTCACACCCTCGCGATCAAGACTATTTAAGCTTATGGGTAAGGTAAAGGTATGAGGTGGAGCTGCAGCAAGCGACTAGCATATTTGGTGGCTAACATATACGCAAAAGAGAGCGAGAAGAGAAGGCAAAAGCACGGTCAAACAACTATGATCAAGGAGTGATCCAAGACTACTTACGTCAAGCATATCTCCAACACCGTGTTCACTTCCCAGACTCCGCCGAGAAGAGACCATCACGGTTACACACGCGGTTGATGTATTTTAATTAAGGTCAACTTCACGATTTCTACAACCGGACATTAATGAATTCCCATCTGCCCATAACCGCGGGCACGGCTTTCGAAAGTTCAAATCCCTGCAGGGGTGTCCCAACTTAGCCCATCACAAGCTCTCATGGTCAACGAAGGATATTCCTTCTAGCGGGAAGACCCAATCAGGCTCGGAATCCCGGTTACAAGACATTTCGACAATGGTAAAACAAGACCAGCAACACCGCCCGAATGTGCCGACAAATCCCGATAGGAGGTGCACATATCTCGTTCTTAGGGCACACTTAGATGAGACTAGCTATGAGTAAAACCAACCCTCAAGTTTCCCCGAGGTGTCCCCACAGGCAGCTTAGTTCGGACCAACACTCAGAGGAGCACTGGCCTGGAGTGGGGTTAAATAAAGATGACCCTTGGGCAGGCCTACCCAAGGGAAAGAAAAGGCTAGGTGGCGAATGGTAAAACCAATGTTGGGCATTGCTGGAGGAGTTCTATTCAAGGCAAACTTTCAAGGGGTTCCCATTAGAACCCAACCGCGTAAGGAACGCAAAATCCGGGAACATAACACTGATATGACGGAAACTAGGGCGGGAAGAGTGGAACAAAACACCAGGCATAAGGCTGAGCCTTCCACCCTTTACCAAGTATATAGATCCATTAATTAAATAAGAGATATTGTGATATCCCAACAAAATATCCATGTTCCAAACATGGAACAAGCTCCAATCTTCACCTGCAACTAACAACGCTATAAGAGGGCCTGAGCAAAGCGGTAACATAGCCAAACAATGGTTTGCTAGGACAAGGTGGGTTAGAGGCTTGGTTTAACAATATGGGAGGCATAATAAGCAAGTGGTCGGTATCGCAGCATAGGCATAGCAAAAGAGCGAGCAACTAGCAAGCAAAGATAGAAGTGATTTCGAGGGTATGGTCATCTTGCCTGAAATCCCGCAAGGAAGAAGAACGAGTCCATGAAGAAGACAAACGGTCGTATTTGAACGGATCCTCACAACTCCGGGACGGAACCAAAGCTCACGAGAAAGGCAACCCGGAAAGAAGCAAACAACATAGTAAACAACCACTACAACAACATGGCATGATGCACAACAAGTATGATGCATGTCCGGTTTAATGAAGCATGGCATGGCAAAGTGCACAAGCAATTCTACAGATTAAGTGGAGATCAATATGCAACGAGTTGCATATTGACGAAACACCACATGACTTATTTAGTTCGATCTTGTTTATGTATTCAACAATATTAAATGTTGTTAAACATGGCAAGAGGGTGAAGCAAATGAAAACTACCTATCTAGGCAAGTTTAAATGAGGCCGGAACAACAAGACAACAATTCCGGTAAATCCTCAGGTGCATACTTTGGTTATGGTACTAATCTTCCCTAAAGCATATTTTAGAGTTATTAAACATACAAAGTAATGTCACCAAGATAATCTAGGCATTTTTCTACCCCAAATACATATAAAGTTTATTACAAACTGAGCTACGGTTATTTAGTTATGAATTAAAGCATTTTAGCATGGCATAGAGCAAAAATTAATCAAACAACATTTTAAACATGCTAAACATGGATGAAAGTTGCATATTATGAAACTAGATGAAATTCTAAGAAAGTTTCATATATTATTTATCTAGATCCGATGCACGGTTAATTAGTTATTAGATGCATGAAGTCTAGGGGGTTTTCTGCAAAAACTACTGACTCTGGAATAAAGCTAAAATTGCAGCAACAGAAAAAAATAGAGACAGGCCACATCCGGCTAGCCCAACCGAGGAAAGGCCAGGGAGCTACTCACATTGGGCCAAGGGAGATGGGCCTTGGCGCGGTGCAGCAGAGGAGCAGCTGGGCCTTGGCTAGAGGCTGGCCCATGCTGGAGCAGCCGAGGTCAACGCGTGCGTGCACCCGCAGCGAGATGAACTAGGGGCACGGCCATGGTCGCGGGGCTCGCAGCGGTGCGAGATCCGGCGCGGAGGGCGGCGGAGCACTGTAGGGGAGGTGAGGAACGGGTAGCTCCGGCGATGGGGGTTCCGGATCCGGGCGGAGATGGCCGGCGGCGTCGACCTGCGAAGGGCATAGAGAGAGAGAGACCATGAGAGAGCAGGGAGACGAAGAGGGAGCAACGAAGAGAGAGGAGAGCAGGGAAGGGGCCTGGGGTCACCGGCGGCGGCTCCTGGTCGCCGGAGTTCGGCAGCACGGAGATGGGGTCGCCGACGAGGCAAGGCGAGGCGGTGGTAGCGAGCCGACGCAGGAGACGTTCGGGAACGAGGGCTGTAGCGATGTACGAGCAGCGGCAGAGCGATCCGGGCCCATATGGGCGCTGGCGGGCTTCCCGCGGGCTCGGCGGGCCTGTGGCTGGAGAGAGGAGGCTGGAGGCAGGGACAACAAGTGGCGACACCCAGTTGGCCGATCCGGTGGCTGGGTGGCGGCGCAGCCACTGGGACGCTGCCAACTGGCGCTGGTGAGGTGGCTGGCGGCGGATTTGGAGGGGGAAGGAGGCTGGTGGCACGGAATTTGAGGAGGGAGGCGGCAGGGAGGTAGGGGAAGGGTTAGGCTGCCAAATTTGGAAGGGGTTGTCCATATATAGGCAGGGATGGCTAGGGTTTGGGTTTATGGGGGTTTTAGGAGCGTTTCGGAGCCTCCGATCGCGATCTGACGGTCCGGAATGGAGGGGGTTTAGGTGGGCTGCAGGTGGGTTGTGAAAAGAGGTTGGGCTGGGATGAGAGGAGAGGAGTGCAGCCCGACAACTATTTCCGGAGACCGAAAACGTCCAACATTTTGACCGACTATAATGTCGTTATAGTTATCCGTTGGGGCATCAATCGAACTCCAAAAGTGATGAAACTTGGCAGGCGGCCTACCTACAACATAACAACACATCATGCCAACTTTCAACCCATTCCGAGAACATTTTCTGGCCACTTATAAAATAATATTTCGGACATACCGCGGGCGCGTGCAAGTGTGTCTCGGCTCAGAACGGACAACGAACAAAATGAGGAGACTGGGACGGATGCAAGTTTTGGAAACATGATGATGCAATATGCACATGATGACATGATAAGATGCAACACGCAAGCGAATGACATGGCAATGATAGCGAATAACTGGAAGACACCTGGCGCATCGGTCTCGGGGTGTTACAGAAGTGTCCACTTCCATGATGATAAATGGCGCGTCATGGAAGTGCTTTCGTCAAGGGTAACCGACATGTGGCATCCACCGTAACTGGTCGCCATTAAGCTATCTGGTTCCGGTTTGGATCCGATAACTTGTTAACAGCCCGGACCATGGGGATTTTCCACGTGTAAAATCATCATTGGCCGGAGGAAACACGTGTCGGCTCACCGTTGGGATAGATGTCATCCACTCATTGGACCGAAGGTGCCTATGATACGTCGACATGTCGCAAGGCCCAACAGAGGCCAATTCCTGTGAAAAGGCCGGCCCGTTCGACTTGGTCAAAAGGTAGTGAGCCGGCTGTCGGGGGGGTGCTGATTCCACCAACACCTATGGGGACAGGGCCCCTTTCGGTTCGATGAGGGGCGGAGAGCGCACAAAGAGCGGATCGAGGCAGTGCACGCGGGCGATTTTACCCAGCTTCGGGCCGCATGGATGCGTAAAACCCTACTGCTGCTTGTTTATGTATATTGGATTCTTGCTCAGGAGCGATGGACGCTGCCAGACTGAGCGTGAGAGTGTTCCTGGTGTTGAATGAGCCGAACTGGCCGAACCCCTTCTACGTTGTGCTTGGGCCTCCTTTTATACTCTCAAGGGGTCACCCACAGGTGGCAACGTAGACTAGAAGGGTAAAAATGGAAAATGATGCGGTAGGTGCAGCTACCGCTTACTGTGGATACAGTGCGCCCTACCTAACTCTGACGGCAGGGGACAAGGGCATTAAATGCATGTCTGAGTCTCCTAAACAGTGCAAAAAGTGACCGTTTGGAGCGCCACCGTTTGCCACGATGGGCTTCTCTTCATATCCACTTGCCACCACGTACCCCTAGCTGCACGGCCTCCTGCCACGTGTGCTTGGGAGAGTCCTAGAGCGACACGTTAGCAGGTGTGCTGGAGCGCGGGCACGAAGTGGGGGTTTCCCGCGGCAAGCTCCTTGCCGCGGCCGTCGTCTTGTCGCGTCTGGAAGCTTGTCGCTCGCCGGATCTTGCCGGGACGCAGGGCACGTCGCAGCAAGCTTTCTTGGTATGCCTTGAGTGGCCTTCCCGGCAAGCTCCTCTTGCCGGGGTCTCGACTCTTCCCGGCAAGCTCCTCTTGCCGGGGCCTTGGTTGGCCTTCCCGGCAAGCTCCTCTTGCCGGGGCCTTGGTTTCAGTACTTTGTTCTTGAATGGTCTTCAAGGGAACCACGGAGGGTCCTGGCGGTCACCCGGCAAGCCTTGCCGCGGGGCGCTGCAACTGCCCGTGCACGAGTTCGGGGTAATAGGGTACCCCTACTCTAGTACACCGACAGGAGCCCCCGGGCCTGGGCCATACACGGTGCCGAGCGCTGTTGGGCCAGGCCCAAAACAGTGCACGGGCACGCGCGGCCTAGGTCACACCGCATATCTCTCCGCCCCCACCGCGCACGCCCAGAATGGCACGCGTCAAACGCGGCGTCGTGGGTGAGATCGTGGGTGGCGTGCGTGGGGCTAAGCCTCCCGAGCATGCGTCAGGCCACAGTGATGGGGACGGTTCACGCCCTGCTCCTTAAACGGAGGTAGGTGTGGGGGCGTGGTGCATTTACTGGACGGGGCTGGTGCGCAGCTTTCGGGATGCCCACTCTCCGCGTTCACGGGGCAGAGCGAGGCTGCCTCATCTGTCGCCTTGGTTCTGCATCCCCGCCACGCGGCTCCCATGCGCTTGGGGTCACGGACGGTGGAGTGGGAAACTGGGTCGTCGCGAGCGGGTTGGCCCCGACTCCCTGCCCTTCTCGTGCCTTGATTCGCTGAGCAGGGCGGCCGAGCCCCCACCTCGCTCCTTTATAAAGAGCGGGATGGGAGCACAGAAATCCGCACTCTCTCATCTTCTCCTTTCTTCAGCTTCTGCTCCCCTTTCTCTCATCTGCCATGGAGAAAGGGAACCCAGGCCCTTCATCGGTGGCGGCGAGGGTCGCCGCCAGACAGCGCATCTCTCCCTCTTCCGCACCCGTGGTGGCAGAGCCAGCTATAGGGGGAAGAGGGAGGGGGCGAGGTCGCGGATGAGGTCGAGGACGAGGTCGAGGCGCTCGGGGAAGAGGCGGACGGGGCGGCGCGTCAGCTTCACCTCCGCCGGCGGCTCCTCCCCCCACGGCGGTCCATATAGGGGACGACCCTTGCGAGTTCTTCGTCAGACTGCGCCGGGTGCCTCGTCGTCGCCTCCGGCTTCCAGCTCCGTTTGCGCGCGTGATGGAGTTGGACCCGCCCGAGATGCTGAGACTGCACATGAGGGGCTGTGGGATCAGCGGCACGCGAGTCCGCGTTGCATTCCCAGCCCCTAATGTGATGTATCTTGATCGAGGGTGGAAGACGTTCGCCCGCATCCACAGCTTGACGGAGGGGTTTACCCTCCATTTTAAGTTGGTGGAGGGCGATCTCCTCTCCGTCAAGGCCTTCGGGTGCTTCGGCACTCGGGCGAAGTGCTGCGTGGACAGCTCCTCCTACAGCGAAGGCTCCTCCTCGAGTGAGAGCGACGAGGAGGGGAGCGACAGCGACGACGAGGGTAGCGGGCGGCGGGGTAGCGGGTCCGACTAGGCATCGGGCGCCGCTTTGCGCGGCACCGGCGACCCCATCATCCGCGTCGCCGGCTTCTTGAACTCCCCGGGGTCGTCTCCTTGGGCGGCTGGCGTAGGGGGGCTGCGGAAGGGGAAGAGGGCTGGCGACAAGGCCGTCAGGTCGGAGTACGAGGGCGTGGTGCCCTCGACAGCGTGCTGACGCCCTGCCGCCCCGTCTTTGAGCCCCGCTTCCAGCGCCGTCGTCGCCGTCCAGCCTTCGGACGGCCCCCGGGATGTTCCCTTGGTGTCTTCTGGCACCCGTAGCTCGCCTAGGCACTCCTTTTGCCCTTTTCATCTCCTTGACTTGCCTCCTGAAAAGAGGGACATGAAAGGGATTATGGGCATCTTATCTTTTCAATTTGTAAGCCTTCGGGCCTTAGCTGTATCTAGAACTTGTAATTCTCTCTTTCATGTTTTTCATCCTCTATGGACTGTACCTGAGTGGGATGTTTTTTAATGAAAAGGGGATGCTTGCCGGGTTATTTGTCTCGCGAGTTAAACCCACGCCAAGGAGCAAATCCTTGGTATCCCTCGGACAGACATTTCATCTCCCGGCAACAGACCCTGCCGCCTTCCCACGTCGCTCGACCTTTCTCACGCTTTTGACGGAGGCAGGAACGAGGTGGGTGCGGTATCCTCGTTTCATCCCTTTGCTGCCGCGACTACGACCAAACTTGGCCCCGAGAACAAGCCCCAGGGCCTAGAGTCGAGGGAGCACGGCAGTTTCCAGGAAGAAACGTGGTTTCGCATTCCCCAGTCCATAAGAGGATGCATGATGAGGGATGAAAGACTTATCTGATATTGCAGCCCTCGGCAACTCTGGTTTGCCGTGGACGATTCTTGGCACTCACAGCCCCCAGCGATACTGGCTTGCCGGGAAGGCTTTTATCTTCAGCAGAGAACTTTGACGTTCTCGATGCCGGCTTCCGGCAAACTTGTTGCCAGGAAGGCTTTTATTTTCAGCAGGGAACTTTGACGTTCTCGATGCCGGCTTCCGGCAAGCTGGTCGCCAGGAAGGCTTTTGTTTTCAGCAGAGAACTTTGACGTTCTCGATGCCGGCTTCCGGCAAGCTGGTCGCCAGGAAGGCTTTTGTTTTCAGCAGGGAACTTTGACGTTCTCGATGCCGGCTTCCGGCAAGCTGGTCGCCAGGAAGGCTTTTGTTTTCAGCCGAGAACTTTGACGTTCTCGATGCCGGCTTCCGGCAAGCTTGTTGCCAGGAAGGCTTTTATTTTCAGCAGAGAACTTTGACGTTCTCGATGCCGGCTTCCGGCAAGCTGGTCGCCAGGAAGGCTTTTGTTTTCAGCAGAGAACTTTGACGTTCTCGATGCCGGCTTCCGGCAAGCTGGTCGCCAGGAAGGCTTTTGTTTTCAGCAGAGAACTTTGACGTTCTCGATGCCGGCTTCCGGCAAGCTGGTCGCCAGGAAGGCTTTTGTTTTCAGCAGAGAACTTTGACGTTCTCGATGCCGGCTTCCGGCAAGCTGGTCGCCAGGAAGGCTTTTGTTTTCAGCAGAGAACTTTGACGTTCTCGATGCCGGCTTCCGGCAAGCTGGTCGCCAGGAAGGCTTTTGTTTTCAGCAGAGAACTTTGACGTTCTCGATGCCGGCTTCCGGCAAGCTGGTCGCCAGGAAGGCTTTTGTTTTCAGCAGAGAACTTTGACGTTCTCGATGCTGGCCTCCGGCAAGCTTGTTGCCAGGAAGGATTTTATTTTCAGCAGAGAACTTTGACGTTCTCGATGCCGGCTACCGGCGAGCTGGTCGCCAGGAAGGCTTTTATCTTCAGCAGAGAACTTTGACGTTCTTGATGCCGGCTTCCGGCAAGCTGGTCGCCAGGAAGGCTTTTGGCGAAGAACTTCGTTGTTCTTGACACCGGCTCCCGGCAAGATCGTTGCCGGAAAGGCTTATGGCGAAGAACTTCGTCGTTCTTGGCACCGGCTCCCGGCAAGGTCGTTGCCGGAAAGGCTTATGGCGAAGAACTTCGTCGTTCTTGACGCCGGCTCCCGACAAGATCGTTGCCGGCAAGGCTTATGGCGAAGAACTTCGTCGTTCTTGACACCGGCTCCCAGCAAGATCATTGCCGGAAAGGCTTATGGCGAAGAACTTCGTCGTTCTTGACACCGGCTCCCGGCAAGGTCGTTGCCGGAAAGGCTTATGGCGAAGAACTTCGTCGTTCTTGACACCGGCTCCCGACAAGATCGTTGCCAGAAAGATTGGCCCTAGGGGCGTTGCCAGCCCCCGGGCCATGACTGCGTTTAAACATGACAAGTGATTAGCATCCTAAGTGCACTTAACTTGCTTGCGAATTTTGACTTTTGCTGCATATTCCCTATGCCTGCTGGAATGCTTTCCGGTGCGTACGATCCAGCCAGTAGCGCTTGAGGGAACGGGCCCTTAGCGGCTATTCGGGAACAACGCCTCCCGGAAAGGTTTACCTTCTTGGTTCTAGCGCAACCGCACAAGTTGCCGAGCGGACTCGAGGCAACATGGAGCGCAACTAGCCCCGAGAAGGCTCCTCGGCATACAGGTCTATGCAGAAATCTCAAATAAATAGCGCATGCTATCTTCCTGTTCAACCTCTCTTTGTACATCCACCCTACTCTTTCTAGGGAAACTTGCCGGTGCAGGCACCCTTGCCGCGAGCGCCGAGTGCGGAACTTCAGCAGCCTGCTGGCGGGGTCGCTACCGACAAGCAATCTTGTCGCAACTAGTTGCAGCTCGCTTAAGTTGTTGAGCTGACTCGAAACAAAGTAAGGGCGCTAGCGGCTCACTTAAGTTGCTGAGCAGACTCGAAGCAAAGTAAGGGCGCTAGCAGCTCACTTAAGTTGTTGAGCGGACTCGAAACAGAGTAAGGGTGCAACTAGCTACGAGTTGATTCCTCCGCGCACAGGTTTTCCGTACAAAGAACAAGGTCTCCGAGGCGGATAACCTTATATAGAAAGGAAATATCTAAAGTTTCGCACGACTTAGCTTTTTCTGTTGCCGCACTGGCGTCGTTCTTTTACTCGCCCGCTCCTTAGGAGCCATGACGATGAAGAACAGTTGAGCCTTGCGTGCACGCCGGATCGGATTCGCACAATCTCGACGCCCCCTACCTGGCGCGCCAGAGATGTCGGGGGGTGCTGATTCCACCAACACCTATGGGGACAGGGCCCCTTTCGGTTCGGTGAGGGGCGGAGAGCGCACAAAGAGCGGATCGAGGCAGTGCACGCGGGCGATTTTACCCAGCTTTGGGCCGCACGGATGCGTAAAACCCTACTGCTGCTTGTTTATGTATATTGGATTCTTGCTCAGGAGTGATGGACGCTGCCAGACTGAGCGTGAGAGTGTTCCTGGTGTTGAATGAGCCGAACTGGCCGAACCCCTTCTACGTTGCGCTTGGGCCTCCTTTTATACTCTCAAGGGGTCACCCACAGGTGGCAACATAGACTAGAAGGGTAAAAATGGAAAATGATGCGGTAGGTGCAGCTACCGCTTACTGTGGATACAGTGCGCCCTACCTAACTCTGACGGCAGGGGACAAGGGCATTAAATGCCTGTCTGAGTCTCCTAAATAGTGCAAAAAGTGACCGTTTGTAGCACCACCGTTTGCCACGATGGGCTTCTCTTCATCTCCACTTGCCACCACATACCCCTAGCTGCACGGCCTCCTGCCACGTGTGCTTGGGAGAGTCCTAGAGCGACACATTAGCAGGTGTGCTGGAGCGCAGGCACGAAGTGGGGGTTTCCCGCGGCAAGCTCCTTGCCGCGGCCGTCGTCTTGTCGCGTCCGGAAGCTTGCCGCTCGCCGGATCTTGCCGGGACGCAGGGCGCGTCGCGGCAAGATTTCTTGGTATGCCTTGAGTGGCCTTCCCGGCAAGCTCCTCTTGCCGGGGTCTCGTCTCTTCCCGGCAAGCTCCTCTTGACGGGGCCTTGGTTGGCCTTCCCGGCAAGCTCCTCTTGCCGGGGCCTTGGTTTGAGTACTTTGTTCTTGAATGGTCTTCAAGGGAACCACGGAGGGTCCTGGCGGTCACCCGGCAAGCCTTGCCGCGGGGCGCTGCAACTGCCCGTGCACGAGTTCGGGGTAAGAGGGTACCCCTACTCTAGTACACCGACACCGGCCCACGGAAAGCATGTTAACGACATGTTCGCATATAGCCCATTTACAGCCCGCTAACCTAGGGCCCGTTACGGCCTATCCGAATTAGGCCCAGTATCGTCATCTGGGTCATCCAATACGATTCCAGCCCATTGTAACTTCTGGCCCCTGTATGGCCCATGACGTCTTTCGGCCCATATGACGCCCTTTGTAACTCTTGGCCCATTAACGACCCATGGTCAAACTAGCCTGTAATGAATAGTGTATCGGTTTATACCCATTAACGGCCCATTATTCCAATGGGCCATTTCCAGCCCATGTTATGTTTCGGCCTTCTCAGGACCCATTTATTCTTGGGCTCATTTCCAACATTCGGTTACTTACGGCCCGTTACTAGCCTTTTCTGCTTGTGGGCCAAATTCAGCTCATGGTTACAGTTGGCCCGTTTGTGGCCCATCAATCCGTTGGTCCGTTTTCATAGCGTCATCAAATACCGCTGATTAACAACGACCTGTTATGGTCGGCCCATGAACAGAAGATTCCAACTCTAGCTCGTTTACGGCCCATAATGTGGTCCGTTATTGGCCCATGTTTAGCCAATAGATCATACGGCCCATAGAAGGACCATTGATGCTATGGCTCGTAGAAGGCCCATTGATGTTATGCCCCATAGAAGCCCATTGTTTCTACGACCCGTAGGAGGACCAGGGTCACTACAGTAAATATGTAGCCCATGGTTATTGTGGCCTAGTTTTAAAAAAATAGGTTATTGCGGCCACTAGCAAACCATGGAAAAAGAACTGCACTGACTACAAGCAAACAAATAAACAAGACAACAAGGAAATAAATAAGCAAGCAACTTACGCTAAGCTATGGCAACTATTACACATATTACATCCATTGAGCATCAAAGTTTGCCACCAGTGCAAATATAGGGAACAAAGCAGCATATCACACACACTAGTTGTCAAAGTTGGCGACCAGTGCAAATAAACGCCGCAGCAAAACAAGTCCAGAACTGAAACCACTTCAGAAGAGCTCAAGAAACAATATCCTGGGTACCCATAATGCTGGCAAGATGCTTAGCAAGCTTATTACCTTTCTCTTGTTTAGCACTTAAATCCTTCAGCACTTGCTATTGCACCAGAAAGTATGCATCTGAATTCTGCAGGGACTTCCTCAGTCCTTCGGCTTCCTGTTGCAGAACATCTGATCGATGTATTTCAACTTGAAGTTGAGACTCAAGTAGCCGAACTGATTCAGGCAGCGTGTTCGAAGAGCTGGTGCCAACAGTAGTGGCCAGTAACTCGAACACTGCATCAAGACAGGACTTTGGGGTTGCCTCAGTGTCTTCAATATAGTTTTTATCAGCTTTCTTGGAGATTAACGGGGGTGTCTCACTATCTTGAACCTTATATGTATTACTTCCTTTACCATTGCATAATGGGGTACTCTTCTCCAATATTTTATCCGCATTCTAAAAGAGAAACAAAAAGACACATCACAGGTTTACCATGTTGTATATGAATCTCATTTTGGTAAACCAGTTCAGTAGTAAGGTGGACAGGATAACAACATGAAACAAACATATATCTATGTAGTATGGTCACTGTATGGTCTATATCATTCTAGTTTATGTTGCCAAATCAAGATAGAGATAGTTGAAATGATATCTCGTTCAGACAAAGCATCGTAGACAGAATATAAGTGTGGGAAACTACACATAAACAACACTTGTAATGTGCACGGTATGAGAACATATTTTTTATTCAATTGAAACTGAAATCAACATAGAGCAAGTTACAACAGCAACCACGTCAAATAAACAGGTTTCAAACATACCTGTTGCGCCATTGGAGTTTCAATTGCATCCTTCAAATTTGAAATTAGTTGGTATGAGTAAATATAGTGATGCAACAGCAAATGAGTATGAACCATAGCTACGGAACCTGACCTGAGAACAATTCTTCTTCTGCTTTAAGAGTTGACTTGGGGTTCAAAGTGGTGGTCCTCGTGCTTTGGGCACTTCAGTTGCCTTACTAACTGCTTGTGTAAGGGTGTTCTATGGTGGAGATGGTGCTATGTCAACTGGATATGGGTTACTATCTGTTGGGGTTGGGGTTAGAAGGGGTGTTGTTGGTTCTCTGTCCAACTGGGTAGGGGCACAATCTGCGTGAGTCTGGGTTATGTGTGGTGGGGCTGGTTCTTTGGCAAGTACAACCGTGGTTCTATCTGCATCGATAGGTAGCACGATCTTTTCTGACGCCCGTGTTTTTACTCCCATAGATACTTCCATCACCCCTCCAATTCAAATGGCTCGTAGAGAAGAAAAGTAATTGAATGTACATACATTGCAAGATAGACAGGTGCAATGGATAATAGGGAAGAAAACAGGGCATGAAATATGATGACTATCTAAACATGATGACATGATATAACTATGTGATGTGTCTATTAAAGTGGTTGGCATGCCATAATTCACAAACATGTCATCGATGGAAACATGATGGCATGATATAATTCACAGATAGAATGACATAATTCAAAATATGATGACTATGTAAACAGGATGAGATGATATAACTATATTATGTCTTTAGAAAATGGGTTGGCATGCCATAATTCAGATACATGTTGTCTATGTAAACATCATGGCATGATATAATTCAAATATATGATTTATATACTAAGCAAGTGAGAAGAGGGCAATCACATATATGATATGTGTCAACTAAGGAGATGGCATTCAATATTGTGTATATGATGTAAAAACTAAGCATTGCAAGACAACAAATGCATGATATGAGTAATATAACCCTGCCAAGTTTGAGCATACACCTCAGGGGGATAATAGGACTGGTCATCTTCCTCTGAATCCTCCTCCGAGGAGCTATCTGTAACTAGCAAGATATCTCCTTTAGCAGGTAGCATTGTCTGCTCTGAAGACCTTGTTTTCACTCTAGATTTCTCCATCACCAATTCAAATGGCTGATGCACAGGAAGAGCAGTTGAATATACAAACATTGTCGACAAATGCAATGAGTAATACAAAAAAGGATGGCATGATATAATTCACATATATGACGCTTGGCTAAACAACATGGCATTGCATAATTCACATACATAATGCCTTGCAACAAGATAGCATTGCATAATTCAAATATATAATGTCTTGCAACTAGATGGCATTGCAAAATTCACATACATGGTAATTAGAGACTAAACAGGTGGCATTCACACAAAGCATGTCTAAACTAAGAAAATGACATACCAATGCAAGACACCATATACACGATATGAGCAATATAACCCTGCCAAGTTTGAGCATGCACCTTGGGGGGGGGGGGGACAGGACTGGTCACCTATCTCTGAATTCTCCTCTGAGGAACTATCTGTAACTAGAAAGACATGCGCTTCGTTAGATAGCATTGTCTGCTCTGGGGACCTTGTTTCAACTCCAGATTTTTCCATGACCGTGTCGAATGGCTGATGCACAAGAAGAGTACTTGAACGTACTAAAATTGTTGACAAATTTAATACGTGATAAAAATGATGGCATGATATAATTCACATATAAGATGACTAGCTAACTAGGGTGGCACTTCAAATTTCACATATATGATGCCTGGCTAAACAAGATGGCATTGCATGATGCACATATATGATAAAGAAACTAAACATATGGCATTCACACAAAGCATGTCTAAACTAAGCAGATGACATATTTGATGTATAAAGTATGCAATGCAAGGCACCATATGCATGATATTACCAACATCAGCATGCCAAGTTAGAGCAAAGACCTCATGGGGTAAATAAGAGTGGTCTTATCCTTCTGAATCCCCCTCAGAACAATTATCTTCCTCTTGATTACAATCCGAAATGGGTGGAGGGGGATGCCTTTGCACCCACCATGGAGCGATGTCTGCATGAAATTTCATTGCCATGCAAGGCTCATATCTTTTGATCTACATGTTCATTTCCATTGTGTACAATAACTCACATGCATAGGAATAAAACATAGTGAGATTATGTAAGGAGTGCATGCACAAATCCAGAGTGATGGTAGCAAACTGTGGATAGACCCAAAACCAATGATAGCGGGCAGATAATAGCTTTAGTTAAAAAATACAGAGAATGGCTCCTTTAATGTTTGTTTCCACCCAACATGAAACTCGTAGTAGACACCCAAGATTAACTACATAGTAGATAGATAGTATTGATTGCTGCCCCAATATGTACCCCACAACCATTTAAAAACTCAAGTTTGACCATTAGTTTGGACCTGACTCGGAGTATAACAGGTGAACATGACGATAAAGTAGCATGTCATCATATTAAGCGATGCATAACATAAGCAGACATGAAAGAGTGCAACCTCACTTGTAGACTCGTGTAGTCCTCAAGGTCATCTACTCAGTTGATTATTGTACTGCAGTTGTCGTGGCTGTCGGCGGCGGGGAAGAAGATCTAAGGCGGCAAAAGGCAGTCTGGAGAGCGGATCCCTGCTATGTTGAACCCTTTCGTCGTTGGAGCACCTGAGCTGGGGTGGAACATAGTGCGGCAGGAGCAGGAGAAACCACACAAGGTTATCTTTGACACATATTTGTAACAGAAGTAATTGTATAAGGGCTTGTTCGAATTTGAGGATTTTAACAATGCAGGGATAGGAAATACACATGAATAGGATAGGAATGCACATGCAAAATAGAGAATTTTGAAACATAGGATTTCTGCCAATCCGGGTGTTTGGTTCACAAGAATTGGAAGATCACAGGATGCAAAGAAGCATGGTGAGATTAAGTCAAACCACAAGAAAATGTATGGTTATAATGCTATTATGCTACTATCTCTTAGTCTTGTGCTTCATGAATAGGAATTTGAAAAGGAGGACACGTGGATGTTAAAATTCCTACATTTTTTCTTTCAAAGAGACACTAAAGGAACAAATCCTAAAGTTTACCTTTGGCCCATTCCTTTGAACCAAATGCATGAATAGTAGTACCATAGGAAACTTTCCAATTCCTATGTTTTTCCTTCACTTTTCCTTTCAAACACTGGCGATTCTAGTAGGCAGGCTTGAGCAGGTAAAAGCCTACACTCAAAAAATGTTTTTGTGCTACATCTACTACTTTGGACCCAGGCCACTGCCCTACTAGCTCAACTCCCAGGCCCATCTACAAATGCACAGCTCAAACACGCGGAGATAAATAATGATGGCATTCAAGAGAGCCATCATGGATAGCTAAGTTGCCTGGTACCTCACTTCTTGTCATATAGTAGGTGAAACTAATAGTATTTCACGGTACTACGTGTGCGCAGTGGATAATATATGTAACATGTAGAGTAAAAAAGAGATGCAACAAGTTTACCACCTCTTTGGTGAAGCCATTTCGATCTCAGCGTGATTGGGTTGGTCAGTGAGGATGCTCCGGCTGATTTGGCTATCCGAGGAGGGGAAGAAGATCTTAGGCGTCTAAAGATGGAGCCCGGAGTACTGCTCCGCTGTGATGGAGGGTTTCGTCTTCGGAGCAGCTCCGGTGAGTTGTACGACGGCGAGGCTGAAGCAGGACAAGAGAGACAACGTTAACCTGAGTGGAATTCTAATAGCATCTCCAGTCGATGATGTAAAATACATAACCACAAAGTGCTAGATGTAAAATACATCAGCCGCTCATCTCTGAACTTAATTATTGAAACTGAATTTAACTTCGAAACTGAATTTATCAAAACTGAATTTTACTGTCGAAACGTAACACACTAGTAGACAGTTCGGCTAGTAGTCTGGCGCCTGATGATAGGGCAACATCGGAATCATCCCGCTCATCTTCTATGAGTCCGGTGTCAAGCCCAGACCTCGATTATATCCGGTTCATGGAAGGGACACTGCCTCTGGAGTCGTCAACAACAACCAGACGGACGAGGAGCCGTCGGAGGATGAAGAAGAGGACGGCGATGATGAGGAGGAGGAATGGTCGAACGAGGAGGAGGACGACGATGACAGTAACGACGATGATGACAGCGGCGGCGATGAAAAGCCAATGGTCAGTGGCAAGAAGCATCGTCGCTAAGACGATGTCGTGGGGCCATCCAACAAGAACAACAACAAGAAGAAGGACTAAATTAAGCAGACTATACATATCTCTGTTTGTCCTGTCAATCTCATCTCACCCGGTTAGTAATATGTATTCGACAGAGATCTTCTACATTATCACCAACAGGTTGGTTTGTTGAACCGTGTGCCCCGACGAGCACACAATTCACAAATAAAGACCGTATGGGCTGTCTATAATGATCGCACACAATTCTGATTACCAATCTATTTGCCGGGTATCACACACATCTTTGTGTTCACCTCACTCATTGCAAACGGTTCACCGGAGTGAACTATATGCCGTATATCACACACACCTTGATCTGGCTGCCCATTTTTGTTTTTCTGTCTCGTCGCAAACAATTCATACAGCTAAACCGTATGCCCCTCATCATACACACAACTATAATCTGAACCGTATTTGATGTATCATTCATTGGGAACATTTTGCATGATTTTAGACAGCTTTCATACAGCATCGTTTGCGATTATTGCATTGCACATAGTTTATTGAAGGGTCTCTCATCGTAGTGTCGCGTTAGCAGCATCCTGCAGTAGTTAGAAGTGCTTGTGTTTTGAGGTTTGTGCATTATGCTTAAGTTCAACCATGGAGTCTTCTAGATTGTACATGTGGCAAAATCTTGTGGAATGTAGATGATATCCAATGGCCAGTAGTGCTCGGATTTGCCATCTCTGCACCATCGGATTGGCTTCATCCAACGACCATCTTTCAAAGTTAAAGTTATTCGCAAACTATATAAAAATATAAAATATAATATATATATATATATAGGGGTATAGATATAGATATGTGATGTGAAAGCCACACATCATCTCCAATTAGAATAGTGTGTCCATGCATCAATGCAATGTGGCCAAACGATGTCTGCCATCGGTATCTCAAATTCAAATCTGCCAGACCTTCTTCAATGTGTATACAGTATAGCATGCTCGTTTCCAAACCACACCGCGCATATCTCAGTTACATTCACGCATGCATGGGTTTCAAACATCATGATCTATTATTCAAATATTTAAATTCAACTTTACATTGATTATGACCTCACCTAGTCTTTTACACCCACACATTCGTCTTCTCTTTATGATTTTACCAGTAACTTTCTCTCATGCATGCATGCACAAACACTACCACTCGGCATTATCCATCGCACACATGCAATCTTTTTTTTCAGGTCGGTCTCCCATGCATGCACACACACACCTCCCCCTCTTCATCATATCAGGCATTCTTTATGTCTCATGTGCATGTGTAAAGATCGATGTTCCTCTATGTGTGTGTATATATAACTAGGTATTTCCCAGTTTTCCAAACAAACTGATCGATCTATATATCTAGTGAGGTCTCACCCTCTTCCCCATGTACTCATCTATCGATCTATACCTCTCTATATAGGATTACATAGATAATACACCCATATTAATTACATATCCAACGCCCCCCTCACATCATCCATGCCTCCCGCTTCATCTCTCAGACGCGTGCATAGTGGCGAAGACTAATATGAATGTGATCAGTAGATCAATTGCTGGTGAAATGGTTAAGTTGATGAACTGGCCCTCCTCGTAAAGGATTAGCAATGCTTGGCCCCCTAGCTCATTTATTTTCATTGGCTCCGCCACTTCGCGGAACAGCACACATTCTCACCCCTGTCTTCAAATAGTGATCTTGCACTTGTGCACTCCTTCATTTGTCTCCCTCCAATTGGCCCGTCGCACCATCTTCCAGCCCCCCACCAGATTTTGCCCCATGTACAATCTAGAAGACTCCATGGTTGAACTTAAGCATAATGCACAAACCTCAAAACAAAAGTGCTTCACCTTTGCTCTAGAATCTTCCGTATCATAACTGCCCAAACTTTTTTCTAGTTGAATTGCCATTATTTGTTTTTACTTTATGCTTTACAAGACAAAATTCCATGAATCATAAAATAGATTAACTTTTTTATAAAAATTAATTGATTTTGAATGATATGAATTATACCAATTAAACGAACGTCTACATCATGCATATATGACTCAAAGCATACATGCTATAGTGTGGTATTTATTCATAATTTGGTTGCCAAATATGATGCGTGCAATGCACGTGTACCTTACTAGTACTTCCAGTATGTGCAAAACACGTAAATTAGAATTCCAATAGCATGCTACACAGTGTCTCTCTTTCAGTTGATGAAGCCACGTGGCACATGTGGAGGCGTTGTCACGACCTCCTTGTGTGGACTGATCACAGTGACGTGCTGCTGGTTCCAAAAGAATGTACTCGTCCTCTCTCACGCACACTAGTAGTACATGCATGAAGCAAAGATGTGCACACACGTACTCATTCCCTTGCACGCACACATGGGTACACGGTGGGATGCATTTTTGTACGAAGATCCACCCCATGTGATAATTTGACGCATGTAAAGTCCTTCACTTAATTAATGGTCAATTAATATAGCGCATGCAAATTGAGTGGACATGAGGGAGGTAGTAGTTGAGAAAGACATTACTACACCACTGCGGGCATGCGAGTAGTTAAATCATGGGTTGCTACTTCGAGTGGTCTCCTTCATATTTTGTGCCAATTTTTGACCATATTTTTAAGTAACATAATATTTATGCATATCATAAAAAGTGGCACAAAAAAGGGGCCAATAAACCAGGATGCATGTAGCATGATCAATTTTTGCAAGGGCTACTGTTGTTGGCCTTTGTATTTAAATATGGAGGGAGTGGAGTAGTACTATCTTTATCTTCGCCTCGTAGGGCTCTCGCGGCGTCTAGGCTCGCCTCGCCCACCGGATCCCTCCATGGATAATCCCTTAGATCTCAGGATCCCGCGGGCTGCCGTCTCGCTGCAGCCCGCAGCACTGCCACCTTTGACCTAAACCCACATGTGTTTTAGAGGGGATCCATTGCTCTGGAATCATATATCAGTGTTGCCAGAGGACATGCCAGGGCTGCGTTTCAGGTGGTGGGCAGCAAGGTCAAATCGGATCGAGGAAGTGTCGCATCGATTGGAGAGAAGTTTGAAGGAGCTGCGCCTGACGCAGCTCAAGGTGGAGACACAAGTCAGCATCTGGCAGCGTCGCATTGATTTCGAGCTAGGGCTGATGGCAGAGATCATATTCATGGAGTCAACTGCGGAGGAAGGAACGCGCATGCCTACGGAATGGCATGAGCAGCCAGTGCAACTGTTCAAATGGGCTGTAGGAGAAGCCAAATTGCAAGACTAGCTGTGGTGGCGCCGTTGGGCATGCATCATATGCGCGGTGAGCTACCCTCCTTCCCCGCCAGCGATGCAGTGACCTACTCGGTTGCTATTGTAGTGAACTTGCGGCGCCATGGCGGTTTGCAGCCGTGACAATCAATCCATCCATATGTATTGTATTCCTGTGTAAATACTTGGTCGTTTGGAAAAAGAAGGTAATTGATTTATCACTAGTTTTTGAATGCTTGGTCATGACAATCACCCGAAGCCACAAACCAGAAGTCTCCATCGCATAATTCTTATTGTTGGTCGCACCAATAGACGGTCGGTTGGACCCGCGACACACATCGACTTGGTCTGACAAGTACGACCAGTTACATCACTGACTTGTGCGACCACATTTGAGCGGTAGTACTTGAAATTTGTGTTCCAGGAAACTCACTGGGTGCCGTTTCGGGCCTCGAAACCAAAACCATCAATTAATCTTTAGCTTGTTCCCATCACATTCCAAAGTCTATAGTATAATTGACCATGTACGTATCAAACCTGAATGTGTTCCCACTATGCAGGTTTTAGTATTAGTGCTAGTACTGGGTTATAAAAAGGGGAACTAGTACCTAGCCGAAAATCACTCTACCTCTTCCTCCTCATAAGTCTTTATTGTTCCTCCATCCTGGCCATGGCTGGTGTGTAGAGCTCTCAGTCGAGAACTACTCGTAACAAGGGAGTGACAACCAAGTCCACGGAAAAAAATAGAGGGCTCGTCGCTTGGCAGAGCCTCGAAAGATCTCTCACGGGCAGGCGAGGGCTCCCAGGAGCGCCCTAGCCACAGAGGCGAGGAATCCTAGGTGCACCCTAGCCGCGGTGGCGAACATGCTGAGCTAGCGGCGCTAGAGTCATTATCCCTCGACGACATGTCCGATCAGCTCAATAAGCAGGAGGAGTTCATCGATGACTTGGTGGAGCTGCTGAAGGAGAGCCTCGACGACATGCCCGCTGAGCTCAATTAGCAGCGGGAGTTGACCGCCGGCTTGGTGATGCTGCTGAAGAAGAGCATTGCCTCAGATAAGAAGGCAACCGGTGAAATACTGCAACTTCAGGAGGACAAGGCAAAGATCTACGATGAGCTCGACCTGCTGAAGGAGGAGAACACCAGCTGGAAGAAGCTGCATGAGAAGAGTAGTTCCTCGATGAAGATGTTGCAAGCCCTCGTCATGGAACAGAAGGAGGAGTTGGTGAAGCTCCGCATCGAGCACCCAGCTGCTGTTAAGGTACGTAATGCAGCCGTGGAACAGATGATGAAGGCTCGTGTCCAGAAATCCCGCATCATGGACAGAATGAAGAAGATAGCGAAGGAGATTGAGGGAGTCCTGGACTAAGGGGTCCTTGGGCGTCCGGCCTGTTAGCCATGGGCCGGACTGATGGGCTGTGAAGATACGAAGACCAAAGACCACACCCGTGTCCGGATGGGACTCTCCTTGGCATGGAAGGCAAGCTTTTCGGTCAACTATGTAGATTCCTTTCTCTATAACCGACCTTGTGTAACCCTAGATCCCTTCCATGTCTATATAAACTAGAGGGCTAGGTCCTTAGATCGGCCGAATACTCATCATCATAGCCATACAAGCTAGACCTATAGGGTTTAGCCATTACGGTCTCAAGGTAGATCAACTCTTGTAATACTCGTATTCATCAATATCAATCAAGCAGGACGTAGGCTATTACCTCCATAGTGAGGGCCCGAACCTGGGTAAACATCATGTCCCTTGTCTCCTGTTACCATCGACCTTAGATGCACAGTTCGGGACCCCCTACCCGAGATCCGCTGGTTTTGACACCGACGTTGGTGCTTTCATTGAGAGTTCCGCTATGCCGTCGATGAAAGGTCCGATAGCCTCTTCAATCGTTGATAGTGACGCTGTCCAAGGAGAAACCTTCCTCCCCGGACAGATCTTCGTGTTCAGCGGCTTCGCATTGTGGGCCAACTCGTTTGGCCACCTGGAGCAGATCGATAGCTATGCCCCTGGCCATCAGGTCAGATTTTGGAGCTTGAATTATATTGAGGACATCGGTGGAGATTTGATCTTCGCCAGATTCGAGACCGTAGTGACCGCTCCTGGTCACCTTGACGAACATGACCTAAATCTGTTGTCAGACCGCATCCAGGAGATAGTTCCTGTGACAACTCTGGCCTTTGAGCTGGAGCATACGGCGCCATCCAAGGATTGGAGGCTCGACCCCACCACGGAGGCCATAGATTCCCCGGTGTTGGACTTAACCTCACACAATATCTGTGTCACCGGAATTCCAGACTCGTCTCTGGTTACAAGTTTCGAACCATGTAAGCCCGCAGACGCCGAACTTGATCCCACATCGATCTTGGAATTCAGCGCCGCATACATCTTCCAGCACTCACTCTTGGGCGATGTGTTGAACTCATTAAAGAACTTGTCCTTGACGGAGGACTCTCAGCCGAACTATGTATGGTTCGAACTAGAGGTTGATGATGGGGAATTTTGCTTCCCACTCACCACCCACTTCATAGCCACTGTCGAGGATTTAACCGACATGCTTGACTATGGCTCCGAAGACATCGCCAGTACGAACGATGATGCCGACAAGGAGCAAGGCCAAAACCCGCAATTCACTGGACGACAGATGACCAATTCTTCCTACGACGTATACATGGTGGACACGCCTGGAAAAACTAACAATGATGAAAAAGAGGATCCAGTTGAGGATAAACCTCCTGAGAGACAGCCCAAGCACCAACTTCCTCGATGCTGCTCTAAGTCACGTCGTTATAAAGACTGCAGTACGGGCACCGGAAAAAATAATACTCTAAATGATGCCGAAAATAATGAAGACCCCGTCAGGGTAGCCTCCGAACAGGGGGAACGGGATAATGGGAAAGTTAGCCCTAATGAACAGGCCATACTCGGAGACTCGGAGGACAGTAAATATCTTCCGCTCTTCGAGGAAGAGGAGAGCCTTGGCAACGAGGATTTCATCGTGCCTGAGGAACCTCTCGAGCAGGAGCGCTTCAAACGCCGGCTAATAGCCATTGCAAGGAGCCTGAGAAAGAAACAGCTGCAGCTTCAAGTGGACCAAGATCTGCTCAATGATAGATGGACCGAAGTCCTGGCCGACGAAGAATACGGCCTTAGTGGCCCAGCCAAAAGCTACTCGAAGCATAGATTGCTACCTCAGTTTGATGACAAGACATTGGAGCCCATACCGTCATCGTACAATGCGGCAGGTCGACCACAACTTGTTCTGGGTAAAGCGGCAACCCAAGCCGAACACCAAACCGCCTCACCTCGCTGTAAAGGCAAGAACAAAACAGCTCGGGGTTGTACATACGATGTAACACCCTCGATGCGACTATAGCTCCCACGTGTCGAGGCACGACTTAGAGACATAATCGCATTGAAGGTATATGTCGCAAGTTAGGCAATCTTCACAACATCCCATGTAATAGGATAATAAAAGGGGAGATAACATAGTTGGCTTACACTCGCAACGTCAATCAAGTACATAAATAACATTACAACATCCAAACACTCAAGGCCCGACTACGGCGCCAAAATAAAAGATAACCCAACATGCGACACGGTCCCAATCACCCCCAACTGGGCACCACTACTGATCATCAGGAAAGGAAACATAGTAACGTTGAGAGTCTTCGTCGACCTCCCACTTGAGCTCAAACACATCTCCTGGAGCAGAATCATCAGGCCCTGCATCTGGTGTAATAGTAATCTGTGAGCCACAGGGACTCAGCAATCTCGCACCCTCGCGATCAAGACTATTTAAGCTTATAGGTAAGTCAAGGTACAAATATATGTGGAGTTGCAGCAAGCGACTAGCATATATGATGGCTAACTTATTCGCAAAAGAGAGCGAGAAGAGGAGGCAAAGCGCGAGCGAGAAACTAGAGGACAACCTGCGCAAACATTACTCCAACACCGTGTCCACTTCTCGGACTCCACCCAGAAGAGGCCATCACGGTAACACACTCAGTTGATTCATTTTAAATAAGTTAAGGTTCAAGTTATCTACAACCGGACATTAACAAATTCCCATCTGCCCATAACCGCGGGCACGGCTTTCGAAAGTTCAAATCCTCGCAGGGGAGTCCCAACTTAGCCCATGACAAGCTCTCACGGTCAACGAAGGAATATACCTCCTCCCAAGATGTTCCGATCAGACTCGGTATCTCGGTTCTTCAAGACACTTCGACATGTTAAAACAAGACCAGCAACACCGCCCAAATGTGGCGACAAATCCTGATAGGAGCTGCACATATCTCTTTCTCAGGGCACACTCAGATGAGCGCTCCATACAACTAAAACCAAACCTCGAGTTTCCTTGAGGGGGCGCTGCACAGGACTCTAGTTTGGACCAACACTCAGAGGAGCACTGGCCTGGGGGGGGTTAAAATAAGATGACCGTTGGGCTCCGGAAACCCAAGGGAAAAAGAGGCTAGGTGGCAAATGGTAAAACCAAGGTTGGGCATTGCTGGAAAAGCTTTAATCAAGGTGAACTATCAAGGGGTTCCCATTATAACCCAACCACGTAAGGAACGCAAAATCCGGGAACATAACACCGATATGACGGAAACTAGGGCGGCAAGAGTGGAACAAAACACTAGGTGAGAGGCCGAGCCTTCCACCCTTTACCAAGTATATAGATGCATTAAGATAACATGGCAATATAATGATATCCCAACAAGTAAATAAATGTTTCAACAAGGAACGGCCTTCAATCTTCACGTGCAACTAGCAACGCTATAAGAGGGGCTGAGCAAAGCGGTAACATAGCCAATCAACGGTTTGCTAGGACATGGTGGGTTAGAGGTTTGACATGGCAATTTGGGAGGCTTGAAAGCAAGTGGTAGGCATCGTAGCATTGGCATAGCAAAAGAGTGAGCAAACTAGCATAGCAAAGATAGTAGTGATTTCGAGGGTATGATCATCTTGCCTGCACAGTTGTCAGAGTTGACTGGATCCTCGAAAGAAAACTCAACAGGCTCCTCATTAACAAACTCGTCTCCCGGCTCTACCCAAACAAGACAAACAAGAAACAAGGACACAATCAACCACGTGCAAGGAACAAACAAAATGATGCAAAGATGATATGCTATGCGGGATGTGATGCGGGATGCATATGCAAGATGTGACAGGAAATGCAATAACCTGGCCTCAACTTGGAAATCCAAGTGTGCCACTGGAAATATGAGATGAAATCTCTTGAAAACGATAAAAAGAACGTCGGAATCGGAGTTACGGTTTGGAAATGGCAAGCGATTCAAATAGGACACCGGTCTGCGGTTTACAGCGAGTAGCCATCTAAATGCAATGAGATGAACATGCTACAGCACCCAAACATGGCAACACAATACATGGCAGGGATGCATTCATGATGCTTAACAAAAGTCTAGCACTGAGATACGGCTAATTCATCCATTAACAGGTTCAAACAAGCATGGCAAAAATGCATATGGCAAACAAATCTCAGACTTAGTGAAATAACACTTGTCTGGAATTTCAGATCAGGTAGCACTCTTCGGAGTAACAAAACTATATTCTACAGGACCTGAACATGGCAAAGTAAAGCATGGCATGGAGCTACTCAAAGAGCTTAACAAAAGTCCCTTAGTGACCTTGAGCCAAAAGGGATCAGAAAATACAATTGCAAGCATGTGAACATAGCAAAAACATAATCAGATCACAGACTTAGTGAAAACTGGAGCATGCTGAAAACAGATATCAAGTAGGCATGTTTACGAGCTCGATGCACTCAATACGGAGCAAGTCATGATAAGATAAGCATACATCCATCAAGAATACACAAAATTCAAGCTAGACATGGCAAGAACAATAGCATAGCATGCACAGATCAACTACAACATCATCGGCAAAATTGCAAACAAGTTGACAATCTGCCCAGATTCACAAAGTAGCAAAAGTAGAGCTCGATTGACTCAAGCTAGGGTGCTCCATAATTGCAAACAAAGACATGGATGGATAGAGCACTACAAGATTAACAAAACATCCTTACTGATCATCCTCAAAAGAGGCACGGATCACTAGGAAACAACATGAACATATGGCAATATGAAATAAATAGCTCAAGGACTTAGTGGAATTGCTAAGTCCCTGAAAACAGAATTACCAAGTGCACCACTTTGCAAGCTTGTGCTAGTCACCACACACATCACAAAAATACATGGGTTGCACCTCTGAAAAGATGACAAAAACCTTAACAAAACATATGTAGAGCTCATGGGCATATCATGCACACATTAATATTGGCAAAAATGACAAAAAACTAAACGGAGTAGCAGATCTGACAATTATCTCAAGTAGTCCTCTTCTAACAGCATTTCGGGCGTCAAGATGAACTCAAATAAAATGATGCAATGGAATGAAATGATGTACTCTCTGAGATGAACATTTTGATATGCTATATGCACGAATCGGAGCTACGGATGCAAAGTTACGAGGCTATGAACATGGGCATATGGATTAGGGTTCGAGAGAAAAAGTCAACCCGAGGAGATATTTTCAGATCTGGATCGGGGGCATGCAAAACGAGGTCGGCCGGGGCACTGTTCACCGGCGGCGGTGATGACGCCGAAGGAGGTCGCCGGAGTGGCCGGACGTCGAGGAGGCGGCGGACGACGGTGGCGGTGCTCGGCGGCCGGGCGGCGAGCATCGGGGACGGTGGGGTCGCGGTGCGAGGCGTCGGCCGGCGTCGATGGCGGGCGGCGGCGCCAATGGCCTCGGGTGGCCGGCCGCGAGGAGGGTGGCAGCGCCCTCGGGCGAGTGGAGGCGGGGCGATGTGGGCCGCGGAGGGCCCCTCGCAGGCTCCGGCGGGCCCCGAGCGGTGGCGGCAAAGTGGGGCGCCCGCGGGGACACGTGGCGCTCCCTGGTTGGCAGCGGCGGATCAGGCGGACACGTCCGATCGCGGACGGACGTGTTCGGCCGACGTGGAGACGAATTTTTAGGGTTTTGGACGAGGGGGATCCGGATTTGGAGTGGGGGTGTATATATAGGCATAGGAGGAGCTAGGAGAGTCCAAATGAGGTGCGGTTTTCGGCCACGCGATCGTGATCGAACACTCTAGTTGATGGAGAAGGCTTAGGTGGGTTTTGGGCCAAATTGGAGGGGCGTTGGGCTGCAACACACACGAGGCCTTTTCGGTCCCTCGGTTAACCGTTGGAGTATCAAACGAAGTCCAAATGATACGAAACTTGACAGGCAGTCTACCGGTAGTAAACCAAGGCGACTTGGCAAGTCTTGGTCCAATCCGGAAATGTTTAATCCCCACACACGAAAGATAGCTAGAAATGGCCACCGGAGGAGAACGAAGCGCCGGAATGCAAAACGGACGACGGGGAAAATGCTCGAATGCATGAGATGAGTCCGTATGAAAATGCAATGCACATGATGACATGATATGAGATTCATGACAACGATAACAACACACGGCGACAAAGACCCAAACCCGAGAAAATAAAATAACTTAACGCGGGAAACGACAAGAGTTGGAGTACAAATTGGGAAAGTTACATCCGGGGTGTTACAACACTCCACCACTACAAAAGGATCTCGTCCCAAGATCTAGGACTAAAAGAACGCTGGGTACTTAGAACGAAGGTGATCCTCGCGTTCCCAGGTAGCTTCATGGTCGGAATGGTGTGACCACTTGACTTTGAGAAATTTGATTGACTTGTTGCGAGTCTTGCGTTCAGTCTCTTCAAGAATAGCAACTGGGTGCTCACGATAAGAGAGATCTTCTTGGAGCTCAATGTCCTCGAAGTTGACGGTGCGGTCAGGAGTCTTGAAGCACTTTCGAAGCTGAGAGATATGGAACACGTCATGAACATTTGCAAAGTTTGAAGGAAATTCGAGTTGATAGGCGAGGTCGCCTCTCTTGCTGACAATCTTGAAAGGTCCCACGTATCTAGGGGCAAGCTTCCCTTTGATACCGAAGCGATGAGTACCTTTCAAAGGAGAGACGCGGAGGTAAACATGATCTCCGATCTCGAAAGCCAAATCACGATGCTTACTATCATAGTAGCTCTTATGACGGGATTGGGCTGCTTTGAGGTTATCTCGAATGACTTTGCACATTTCCTCTGCCTCTGTGATTAAGTCATTACCCAAAAGCTGACGTTCACCGGTTTCAGACCAGTTGAGAGGGGTACGACACTTCCTGCCATACAGAATTTCAAATGGGGCCTTGCCTGAACTTGCTTGAAAACTGTTGTTGTAGGAGAATTCAGCATAAGGAAGACAATCCTCCCACTTCATGCCGAAGGAGATCACACAAGACCTGAGCATATATTCAAGAATCTGGTTGACACGCTCGACTTGACAGCTAGTTTGAGGATGGAAAGTTGTGCTGAAGTGGATGTTGGTGCCCATGGCCTTCTGAAAAGAATCCCAAAACATGGATGTAAAGATGCTGCCACGGTCTGAAGAGATCACTTGTGGAATACCATGGAGAGAGACAATTCTAGAGGTATAGAGTTCCGCCAATTGAGCTGCAGTGATCGACTCTTTGATAGGCAGAAAGTGAGCCACTTTAGTGAGTTTGTCGATGACAACGAATATAGCATCATTGTCACGCTTGGACTTTGGAAACCCAGTCACGAAGTCCATCTCAATGTTGTCAAACTTCCACTCTGGAATGGCAAGAGGTTGGAGGAGACCCGCTGGCCTTTGGTGTTCTGCCTTCACTCTTCTGTAGACATCACACTCAGTCACGAACTGAGCAATCTCGCGCTTCGTTTGAGTCCACCAATAAGCCTGCTTAAGGTCCTGATACATCTTCGTGCCCCCAGGGTGGATGGAGAGGAGAGAATTGTGAGCCTCGTTCATGATCACTTTACGGAGGTCACCTTTGGGTACAACAATACGATCCTCGAAGAAGAGAGTGTCCTTGTCATCAAGGCAGTAGCACTTGTACTTGGGTTGACTCTTGGCAATCCCAATCTTCACCTTTTTCACCATAGCATCAAGAAGCTGAGCTTGGCGAATCTGGTCTTCCAAGGTAGGAGAGACTTGAAGGTTGGCGAGGAAACCTTGGGGAACAACTTGCAGATTAAGTTTGCGGAAAGCTTCACAAAGCTCGGGTTGATAAGGCTTGAGAATCAGACTGTTGCAGTAAGCTTTCCTGCTCAATGCGTCAGCAATTACATTTGCCTTGCCTGGAGTATACCCGATACTCGGATTATACTCTTGAATCATTTCGACCCATCGAGTCTGCCTGAGGTTGAGATTAGGCTGAGTGAAGATGTACTTGAGACTCTTGTGATCAGTGAAAATGTCCACTTTTCTTCCCAATAGAAGATGTCTCCAAGTCAAAAGAGCATGCACAACTGCCGCCAACTCGAGATCATGAGTGGGGTAGTTCTTCTCATTAGGCTTCAATTGGCGAGAGGTATAAGCAACAACTTTCTTCTCTTGCATCAATACTGCGCCAAGACCTTAGAGAGAGGCATCACAAAAGACCTCGTACGGCTTGGATTCAATAGGTGGAGTGAGAACTGGAGCAGTGATCAATTTCTCTTTCAAAGTGTTGAAAGCAATGTCACACTCCGGAGACCAAACGTACTTGACGTGCTTCTCGAGAAGATTAGAGAGAGGCTTCGTGATCTTAGAAAAGTTTTCAACGAATCTTCGGCAGTAGCTTGCGAGACCGAGGAAGCTACGGAGTTGCTTCACGTGCTGAGGAGGTTCCCAATTCACAATCGTAGACACCTTCTCAGGATTCACGGCGATGCCCTTGGCAGAGATGATATGACCAAGATAAAGAACCTCATTGAGCCAAAATTCACATTTGGAGAACTTGGCGTAGAACTGATGTTCCCTGAGCTTATCGACTACCAAACGCAAGTGCTTGGCATGATCTTCCTTGTTCTTGGAGAAAACCAGAATGTCGTCGAGATAGACCAAGACGAAGTCATTGGTGTAGGCGTTGAAGATGAAGTTCATCATGCGAGAGAACGTCGGAGGAGCGTTGACGAGACCAAAAGACATGACTGTGTATTCATATGAACCAAAGCTTGTCCTGAAAGCCGTCTTGGGAATATCTTGCTCACGGATTCGAATCTGATGATAACCCATATGGAGATCAAGCTTGGAGAATACTTGGGCACCTTTGAGTTGTTCGAACAGCTCATTGATGTTGGGAAGTGGTTATTTGTTCTTGATGGTCTTCTTGTTCAATGGACGGTAATCAACACAAAGTCGGTCCGTTCCATCCTTCTTCTTCACAAAAAGAACACCAGAACCCCACGGAGAAGAACTAGGCCGGATGAGACCCATTTTCTCTTGAATATCGAGTTGCTTCTTCAGCTCCTTCAAATCTTTAGGTCCGAGCTTGTAAGGACGTTTGCACACAGGTTCCGTGTCGGGCTCAAGATCAATAACGATTCAACTGGCCGGTGCGGAGCCATTCCTGGAAGCTCTTCTGGAAAGACGTCTTGATATTCGCAAACGACTGGAATTTGCGAGATAGCATCCAGTTCACCCTTCTCATTGAGAGAAAACAGACGGATGGTATCATCACGAGAGGCAAAGACAATTACATCCTCAGACGAATGAGTCAATTGAATCTGCCTGGCTGCACAATGAAGCTGAGCCTTGTTCTTAGAAAGCCAATCCATTCCGAGAATAAGATCAATATTCGAGTTACCAAGAACAATTGGGGAAGAAAGGAACTTGTAGTCGCCCAATGTGATAGTAACCTCCGGGACGCAGGTGTTAGCTGTCATCTGCTTGCCCGGTGACACAATTTGCAAGGAACTTTGCAGATACTGATAATCGCAGTCATACTTTGATACAAAAGGTTTGGAAATGAAGCAATGCGATGCACCCGTGTCAAAAAGAACTTTGCAGGAATATCATTAATAGGAAGGTTACCCATGATGACGTCTGACGAATCCTCTGCCTGAGCTGCATTCATCAAGTTGACCTTGGCGTGCTTGGGGTTATGCTTGACCACACCTATACTTGCCTATCTGACAGGGGGAGGAGGAGGAAGACGCCTCTGGTTGAAACACTTGTTGGCATAGTGACCCTTTTGTTGGCACTTGTTGCATGTGACCTCTGAAAGCGGACGGTGATACGAAGCACTAGATCTTCGAGCTTGAGACGAAGTCTTGTTCTGAAAGCCAGGGTTGGGTGGGTGGGAAGAACCACTGCCACTTTTGCTCTTCTGCTGATACGGCTGACAGAACGGAGGAGGAGGAAGCCATACTTCTACTGCTTGGCCATTTGAGTAGAGGAAGAAGGAGTAACATCTCTGACTCGCTTCTTGGAAGCATCACACCTCAACTGAGCAGCCTCTTGCTTCAGTGCCATGTTGTAGAACTCATCGTACCTCAAGCGCTCGAAGAGAACAAGAGCTAGCTGAATTTCTTCTCTGAGACCACCCCTGAACTGGTATATCATGCTCTTCTCATCAGGGACGTCCTTCTTGGCAAAGCGGGCGAGCTTCTGAAACAACTTGTTGTAGTCATAGATAGGCAAAGAACCTTGCTTCAGGTTGCGGAATTCCTCACGCTTGCTTTCAACCACGCTCTGAGGAATATGATGAGATCTGAAATCTCGAAGGAAATCATCCCAAGTGATAACACGTCCACCTCTGGAGTCCTTGTACTGCTGGAACCATTCTGCAGATTGATCTTTGAGTTGGAAGGAAGAGAACTTAACAAAGTCCTCAGGCCTGACGTTACTGCACTCGAAATGCTTGCAGAAATCCACAAGCCAATCATCAGCATCGGTTGCCTCAACACAATTGCTGAAAGTCTTTGGCCCGTTTGCAAGGAACTGGTTGAGTGTAGCAAAGTGATTCTGATTGTTGCCTTGGTTCCCTTGATGACCTTGATTGCGCTCTTGAAGAATTTGCATGATCAACTGTGTGTTTGCATTGGTTGCGGCCATCACACCTTGCCATGCCTCCGGAGGAGGTGGAGGTGGTGGCGGATTATGATTCAGAGTCGTGCGTGTTGGAGGAGCCATCCTGAAGAGGTTGACATCCATTAGCACATTGATAGACAAATATTGAAGCTGAATCCAACGGAATGAAAATTGCAACATATAGTCTTCACATCCGAACAAAATGAACGAATGCATTCCTCTTGAAATGGTCACATATCCATAAATTGAGAAGCCACGTAGAATTAAGGTAGAGAAATAAATCAATAAGGTACGGATCAAGAACGAATAATCGGTAAGAAATCCCAATCTCAAACCAAATATCCGTGGAAGAAGAACTAGAGCTACTAGAATTCCCACCTATGAAACTCCCGAACCTTTCCGGTTATGCAATCAGGTGTTGGGGATACAGGGGAAGCATAATATCTCACCCAAATCTAGCAAATCCTACATCCAGCTGTATCCATCCTTCAACACATAACCAAGAAACCTTCGGAAACCATCTACCTCAACCTTCGAAAAGCATCCGTTATACAAGTTATGGCGATACTCCCGAACTCCCACCCCAGTACTGGGTGGCGTCGAGGTTATCTCACCAACGAACTGCATAAAAGAGATTTTCGATGTCGGCGTACTAAACTCAGGTATTCCAGAACTGCAACGATAAAATTATGACAACAACACCTCAGAGCTCAACTCCCCGGGACACTTCCTCTAAACCCCTGACAGGAGGCACCAAGACAATGTTCTCATCATAAAACCATCAAAACGATTCCAAGATACCCGCGTGATCGTAAATTTTTTTTAGTGAAATTAGAGAAGAGAAGAGTCAAAACTCCACGTCAGGATGCCTTACCAGAGCGATGAGGAGACTGGGAAGTAAAAAGAATTCCTAAACTCTCCGATATATAATTCCTAATGACTCAAAACATTTTACTAGACACAACTCGGCCGCTAAAAACGATCAAGAAATGGGGCTCCTAAGGTCGGGGAAGGCTCTGATTACCAACTTGTGACACCCTCGATGCGACTATAGCTCCCATGTGTCGAGGCACGACTTAGATACATAATCGCATTGAAGGTATATGTCGCAAGTTAGGCAATCTTCACAAAATCCCATGTAATAGGATAATAAAAGGGGAGATAACATAGTTGGCTTACACTCGCCACGTCAATCAAGTACATAAATGACATTACAACATCCAAACACTCATGGCCCGACTACGGCGCCAAAATAAAAGATAACCCAACATGCGACACGGTCCCGATCACCCCCAACTGGGCACCACTACTGATCATCAGGAAAGGAAACATAGTAACATTGAGAGTCTTCGTTGAACTCCCACTTGAGCTCAAGCGCGTCTCCTGGAGCGGAATCATCAGGCCCTGCATCTGGTGTAATAGTAATCTATGAGCCACAAGGACTCAGCAATCTCGCACCCTCGCGATCAAGACTATTTACGCTTATAGGTAAGTTAAGGTACAAATATATGTGGAGCTGCAGCAAGCGACTAGCATATATGGTGGCTAACTTATTCGTAAAAGAGAGCGAGAAGAGGAGGCAAAGCGCGAGCGAGAAACTAGAGGACAACCTGCGCAAACATTACTCCAACACCGTGTCCACTTCCCGGACTCCGCCGAGAAGAGGCCATCACGGTAACACACTCAGTTGATTCATTTTAAATAAGTTAAGGTTCAAGTTATCTACAACCGGACATTAACAAATTCCCATCTGCCCATAACCGTGGGCACGGCTTTCGAAAGTTCAAATCCCTGCAGGGGAGTCCCAACTTAGCCCATGACAAGCTCTCACGGTCAACAAAGGAATAGACCTCCTCCCAAGACGTTCCGATCAGACTCGGTATCTCGGTTCTTCAAGACACTTCGACAGGTTAAAACAAGACCAGCAATACCGCCCGAATGTGCCGACAAATCCCGATAGGAGCTGCAGATATCTCTTTCTCAGGGCACACTCAGATGAGCGATCCATACAACTAAAACCAAACCTCGAGTTTCCCCGAGGGGGCGCTGCACAGGACTCTAGTTTGGACCAACACTCAGAGGAGCACTAGCCCGGGGGGGGGCATAAAATAAGATGACCATTGGGCTCCGGAAACCCAAGGGAAAAAGAGGCAAGGTGGCAAATGGTAAAACCAAGGTTGGGCATTGCTGGAAAAGCTTAATCAAGGCGAACTATCAAGGGGTTCCCATTATAAACCAACCGCGTAAGGAACGCAAAATCCGGGAACATAACACCGATATGACGGAAACTAGGGCAGCAAGAGTGGAACAAAACACTAGGCGAGAGGCCGAGCCTTCCACCCTTTACCAAGTACATAGATTCATTAAGATAACATGGCAATATAATGATATCCCAACAAGTAAATAAATGTTCCAACAAGGAACGGCCTTCAATCTTCACCTGCAACTAGCAACGCTATAAGAGGGGCTGAGCAAAGCGGTAACATAGCCAATCAACGGTTTGCTAGGACATGGTGGGTTAGAGGTTTGGCATGGCAATTTGGGAGGCTTGAAAGCAAGTGGTAGGCATCATAGCATTGGCATAGCAAAAGAGCGAGCAAACTGGCATAGCAAAGATAGTAGTGATTTCGAGGGTATGGTCATCTTGCCTGCACAGTTGTCAGTGTTGACTGGATCCTCGAAAGCAAACTCAATGGGCTCCTCATTAGTGAACTCGTCTCCTGGCTCTACCCAAACAAGACAAACAAGCAACAAGGACACAATCAACCACGTGCAAGGAACAAACAAAATGATGCAAAGATGATATGCTATGCGGGATGTGATGCGGGATGCATATGCAAGATGTGACAGGAAATGCAAGAACCTGGCCTCAACATGGAAATCCAAGTGTGCCACTGGAAGGATGAGATGAAATCGCTTGAAAACAATATAAAGAACGCCGGAATCGGAGTTACAGTTTGGAAATGGCAAGCGATTCAAATAGGACACCGGTCTGCGGTTTACATCGAGTAGCCATCTAAATGCAATGAGATGAACATGCTACAGCACCCAAACATGGCAACAAAATACATGAAAGGGATGCATTCATGATGCTTAACAAAAGTCTAGCACTGAGCTACAGCCAATTCATCCATTAACAGGTTCAAACAAGCATGGCAAAAATGCATATGGCAAACAGATCTCAGACTTAGTGAAATTAACACTTGTCTGGAATTTCAGATCAGGTAGCACTCTACGGAGTAACAAAACTATATTCTACAGGACCTGAACATGGCAAAGTAAAGCATGGCATGGAGCTACTCAAAGAGCTTAACAAAAGTCCCTTAGTGACCTTGAGCCAAAAGGGATCAGAAAATACAATTGCAAGCATGTGAACATAGCAAAAACATAATCAGATCACAGACTTAGTGAAAACTGGAGCATGCTGAAAACAGATATCAAGTAGGCATGTTTACGAGCTCGATGCACTCAATACGGAGAAAGTCATGATAAGCTAAGCATACATCCATCAAGAATACACAAAATTCAAGCTAGACATGGCAAGAACAATAGCATAGCATGCACGGAACAACTACAACATCATCGGCAAAATTGCAAACAAGTTGACAATCTGCCCAGATTCACAAAGTAGCAAAAGTTGAGCTCGATTGACTCAAGCTAGGGTGCTCCATAATTGCAAACAAAGACATGGATGGATAGAGCACTACAAGATTAACAAAACATCCTTGCTGATCATCCTCAAAAGAGGCACGGATCACTAGGAAACAACATGAACATATGGTAACATGAAATAAACAGCTCAAGGACTTAGTGGAATTGCTAAGTCCCTGAAAACAAAATTACCAAGTGCACCACTTTGCAAGCTTGTGCTAGTCACCACACACATGAAAAAAATACATGGGTTGCACCTCTGGAAAGATGACAAAAACCTTAACAAAACATATGTAGAGCTCATGGGCATATCATGCACACATTAATCATGGCAAAAATGACAAAAAGCTAAACGGAGTAGAAGATCTGATAATTATCTCAAGTAGTCCTCTTATAACAGCATTTCGGGCATCAAGATGAACTCAAATGAAAATGATGCAATGGAATGAAATGATGTACTCTCTGAGGTGAACATTTTGATATGCTATATGCACGAATCGGAGCTACGGATGCAAAGTTACGGGGCTATGAACATGGGCATATGGATTAGGGTTTGAGAGAAAAAGTCAACCTGAGGAGATATTTTCAGATCTGGATCGGGGGCACGCAAAACGAGGTCGGCTGGGGCACTATTCACCGGTGGCGGTGATGATGCCGGAGGAGGTCGCCGGAGTGGCCGGACGTCGAGGAGGCGGCGGACGACGGTGGCGGCACTCGGCGGCCGGGCAGCGAGCACCGGGCGACGGGGCGGCGAGCACTGGGGATGGCGGGGTCGCGGCGCGAGGCGCCGGCCGGTGTTGATGGCGGGCGGCGGCGCCGATGGCCTTGGGTGGCCGGCCGCGAGGAGGGTGGCGGCGCCCTCGGGTGAGTGGAGGCGGGGCGATGTGGGCCGCGAAGGGCCCCTCGCGGGCTCCGGCAGGCCCCGAGCGGTGGCCGCGAAGTGGGGCGCCCGCGGGGACACATGTCGCTCCCTGGTTGGCGGCGGCGGATCGGGCGGACACGTCCGATCGTGGACGGACGTGTCCGGCTGGCATGGAGACGAATTTTTAGGGTTTTGGACGAGGGGGATCCGGATTTGGAGTGGGGGTGTATATATAGGCATAGGAGGAGCTAGGAGAGTCCAAATGAGGTGTGGTTTTCGGCCACGCGATCATGATCGAACGCTCTAGTTGATGGAGAAGGCTTAGGTGGGTTTTGGGCCAAATTGGAGGGGTGTTGGGCTGCAACACACACGAGGCCTTTTCGGTCCCTCGGTTAACCGTTGGAGTATCAAACGAAGTCCAAATGATACGAAACTTGACAGGCGGTCTACCGGTAGTAAACCAAGGCCGCTTGGAAAGTCTCAGTCCAATCTGGAAATGTTTAATCCCCACACACGAAGGAAAGCTAGAAATGTCCACCGGAGGAGAACGAAGCGCCGGAATTCAAAACGGACAACGGGGAAAATGCTCGAATGCATGAGATGAATATGTATGCAAATGCAATGCACATGATGACATGATATGAGATGCATGACAACGATAACAACACACGGCGACAAAGACCCGAACCCGAGACAATAAAATAACTTAATGCCGGAAACGGCAAGAGTTGGAGTACAAATTGGGAAAGTTACATCCGGGGTGTTACATACGACCTTCGACAGGAATTGGGCAGTAGAGCCTGACACGCAAGATTGATCTAGGGATCATGAGGACGTGCCTCGACACGGGACGACGGCTACCTATTCGGACGTGACAAGCCTAGTCACGCCCGGGCCAAAAACCTCAAATGGACTCCATCGGAGGTACGCCATAGTGTGTCCCAACATAGAGGCGCCGCACACCCTCTTTGCTTCACTAACGAAGTAATGGAGCATGAATTCTTAGACGGGTTCAAACCCATGAATATCGAATCACATGACGGAACAACGGATCCCGTGGTATGGATTGAGGATTTCCTCCTCCATATCCACATGGCCCGTGGAGATGACCTTCATGCCATCAAATACCTACAACTAAAACTCAAAGGACCAGCTCGGTACTAGTTAAACAGTCTGCCGGAAATTCTATTGGCAGCTGGGAAGATTTGGAAGACCCCTTTCGCGACAACTTCCAAGGAACATATGTCCGGCCACCGGACACCGATGACTTAATCCACATTGTCCAGCAGCTCGGAGAGTCAGCCAGGAAGCTCTGGACTAGGTTCTTAGTTAAAAAGAACCAAATAGCCGACTGTCCATACGCGGAAGCCCTCGCGGCCTTCAAACACAGCGTCCGGGATGAATGGCTTGCGCGCCGCCTCGGTTAAGAAGGACCTATATCCATGACATCGTTACCGCACTAATGACTCGCTTTTGCACGGGAGAAGACAGCTGGCTCGCTCGTAGAAGCAACAGCGCCAGCAACTCGGGCACTTCCGAAATCCGAGACGGCAATGGCAAGCCACGATGAAGCAAACACAACGGTCGCAATGATAATGAAAGATCACGTGACACAACGGTCAACGCCAGATTCAGCAATCCCAAATCCGGTCAACCAAAAAAGCCATTCAAGGCGAACCGAGACGGACCATCCAACCTAGACAGGATATTGGACCGACCCTGCTAGATTGACGGACACCCCGATAAATTAGCTAATCATACCAACAGAAGCTGTTGGGTCTTCAAGCAGGTCGGCAAGCTCAACGCCGAACACAAGGGGAGGAGGCCGCCAGGCGATAGGGATGACGGAGAGGTTCACCAACCAAATACGGGGGGTCAGAAACAATTTCCCCCCGAGGATCGATCAACCCCGGAGCAGAAATAGCAGTTTGGCTTCCTTTGCCCACCTCATATACCCGCGAAATTTGCACCGCGCATACATCACTACGCACTTAAGATACCATGGGCATTAGAGGAAGCACAAATACGGACAAGCCGGCAAGCACTCCCGTAACATTTATTATCTGCTTTCCTTTTTTTACTTTCTTCATTATCTCTTAGAAATAGGTGACACAGAGGACAAACATCTAAACTGGCTCTATCGGAGTTCAGATCCGAACACTCACCTACGGGGCTACTTCCGTTAAGGATTCCCCTCACCGAGGACAGGCGGCGCAAACGTGTGACAGGAGGTCCAAAACAACTTTTTGTAGACTGCACTCTTTATTTCGAGCCTGTAATATGCTTTTTTCCTTCGCCTCCGACCCCAGGCATGTCAAATAGCCAGGGTTGTGGTCTTTTTACATATAAAGTAATCATGGGCATATTATTCAGGTCCGAGTAAACATAATCCGCATTAATCATTCGTTTCTTTTTCACAAATAAATTTGGCCCCTATAGCTTTCTCACAGCCATACCTCGGCACAACGTGCCAGGGGCTCGATATGGGAACAAATGAGTTGCCAACAAAGTCCGAACATCTTTAAAAGCGTACTTCGGCGTCACGAGTTTGGCCTTATATGCATCAGCTCCGAATCATGTCTTGGGTCAATGGTTGGGTTGCCCGGCTCCTGTGCTTGCTACCTTATGTTCCGCTCTATCAGCTAGGGTAGTAAAGGGAGAACTACTGAGGTTGTGCTTCCGGTTCATCTGGTCAAGCACCTTAGTAGAGAAAGCCGAAAACTGACTGTCATGATGCTGCGAGAGCTGGTCAACCACTCGATGACTTCTCGGAATCTATCGTGATTCCCTCTGTGTAACACGAAGGACATTTTTTTTGGGTCATATATGTAACGCACCATATTAGAATAAGCTGTACACATACTAGGGGATATATCGTAGTCCCCCCTATAAAACTCATGTGGCTAAGTGAAAGTGTTAATGCCCTATAGTCTGATTGCCTGGTTCGCCGCATTGTCACCTCCTTCATGGACCAAGACGTTGGGTCAAGAGTGATTAAATGCTTTTCCGAACACCCCCGTACTTCCTATGTGGGGGCTAAAGCCGACGACTGGAAAACTTTCAGATTATATAAAAACGGCCGCACAGGAGGAACACAAGCTTTCGAGCAAAACATAAAAATAGATTAACTATAAAATTGTCTTTTACAATTCCAATACACCTCACTCGAATATTTTGTTTTTCGAGCATTGACCCTCTATTAAGCGGGCGTCCTCTAAGACGTCTTCAAAATAATGCTCCGGTGCGTGATAGTCCTTCCCTTGGGTGGACTCTTCGCCGCAACATCGATGGCCTTCATCTTCCCGCAGAATGTCTTGACACGGGCAAAGGCCATCCACGCACCCTCATGCACGCCGATCGCTTCATAGCATCGATATGTGGCACCGCATTAACAAGCTGCTGCACCATTGGGACATATGTTCATTCAACAACAAGGGGCACTTTGATGCGCCAAATTGTGACCAGAAAAGCTTCTCTGTTGCATACCCCTCTCGCGCTTGGTAAAACTGCGCCGCATCAGATGAACTCTTCGACAAGTCTAAAAACTCATCCGGAGAACTCCACACTTGGTTAAGCTAAGCATAGTTCGGATCGCCGAACTTAGCCTGTAGCAAAAAGGGCTTACCAGCCGCAATCTCCCCAGCTTGCCGGATCTCCTCATGGGCTGCTCTGGATTCAGACCGCGCCTCTCTCGCCTCTCATAAGGCTTTGTCAAGTTCAGTCGTTTTTGCTTCATTCTCCTTCTCAAGAAGGCCACAGCGGCTAGCAGCACTTTTTAGATCGAGCGCCATCATGGATATCTTCTCCTCGTCTAGGCACCGAGCAGTTTGTTCGGCTTTTAACTCAGCCGATGCATGTTTGGCAGCCGCATTGCTAAACCGGACATGTTCCTTGGCCCGGGCCAGCTCCGCCCAAAGAATCTCAACGGCGGCAGCACATCTGCAGTCATGCATATCCCAGTATATAACTTTCAGCGTCATGCTTACATTACAAAAATGTATGTGAAAGGACTGCTCCCAATACATATCTTGCGACTCGTCAAGACGCATATTGATTACCGCAATGTCATCCCCTGCCACATCAAGCTTCCGCTCCAGCTCGACAATATCCGTAGTCCGGGCAGTCGTCAGGGGAGAAACAACATGTGTTCCAATTAATCAGGTTAGACACTGGGCATTTCTTTTGATCCTCCGATTGCCTCCCTCGGGAAGCCAATCAGAGTCTCAGGGGCTACTATCTATACACAGGTGCATTTTGTGAATAAAACACAATGGAACATATTGCAATACAAACCTCAAAACCTTTTAGCAGTCCCACAAAAGCCTCATTCAATCTGCGCTTCACGGACAGGACCTTTTCAACCAACGTACCCACTAAGGTACAATGTTCCTATGCGACGGGCGCCTGCTACAGCATGTTCGTCAAGATATCCGGCGCCTCTGGGTCTCCGGAGGCTGCCGTAGGAGTACAACCACCCTTTGAAGGGATCCATTTATTCGTATCCGGTTGTATACCGGATTGTTTAGGGCCTTCATAATTGGTCCCCGGGCCCTAGGCCACCGAAGTATCACCTTCGAGTAATGTCTTCATCATCCCTTGCACCACCTGTTCGTCGGGGGAGACCCTCCGTGATGACACCTCGAAGTCGTCCGCCTCATGGGGCGGAGAAGCCGGTGGAGGCGTCTCGCTTTCCATCATCTCAGGGAGAAGGTCCCCCGAAGAAGAGGATTGTTGTAGAAGACCGTGTGCCGAGCTGCAAAAAACATATATTCTAGGCATTACAAGAAAAGAACGGGATATGTTTAAAACATCCTTGTTCACTTATGATTTGGCCTGAGGCTTCTCCTCATCATGAGGCTGTGTTTCGACGTCCTCCGAGCCCGAGCCACCCAACAGAGGCATCTTGCCTCGCTTAGGAGCCTTTTTCTCCAAATCTTCGGAGGCGGCCCTTTTCTTCCCATGAGGGGAGGAGACGGTGCCCCCCTTCACTTTTGTCTTCGGATGGGGGAATTTTGATTCCTCCGGACTCAATGTCTGATGTACCCTGGGAATAGGGGCCATCTTTGGCTCTCCCACTCTCCGTCTCGCCCTCCTTCACAGGCGTCTAGTATGGTGCCAGGACCAGCATTCTTGTTAGAACAGGATTCGCTGGGCCTTCAGGAAGAGGCGCCGAACACATAATTAGTTCCGCCTTCTTTATCCAGCCCTGGAAGAAGATAGCTTGCTCAGTACCATATTACTGTATGCATAATTACAAAGTGTTCGGGAGACAAGTGCTTACCATGGTATCCGGACGGTTGCAGTTAAGGCCAGCATCCTCATTAGTGTCTGGCCAATGTTTTTGCTTCCCGAAAAACAACTTCCACATCCCTTCGTGCGTAGTGCCGAAGAAGTGTTGGAGGGTTTGTGATCCTTCTGGATTAAACTCCCACATACGGCCAGACCTGCGCTGGCATGACAGGATTCGGTGAACTAGCATCACTTGAATCACGTTGACAAGATCGATGTCTCTCTCAAGGAGGGTTCAGATGCGGCTCTGTAGAGTCTGCACTTCATCAACTGATCCCCAGTCCAGCCCCTTATTGATCCATGATGCAAGCTGTGGCGGAGGGCCGGAATGGAACGCAGGTATAGCTGCCCACTTGGTACAATGGGGTTCCGTGACATAAAACCACTCTCGCTGCCATTGGTTGGAGGTTTCGGTGAAAGAGCCTTTTGGCCAGGGAGGGTTGATAAGTTTGCTCACTACAGCACCACCGCACTCTGCCTGTTCCCCATCAATTACCTTCGGCTTCACACTAAAGGTCTTTAGCCATAAGCCAAAGTGTGGGGGGATTCGGAGAAAGGCCTCGCATGTGACGATAAATGCCGAAACATGGAGGAAGGAGTCCGGAGCTAGATCATGAAAATCTAGTCCGTAATAAAACATTAGCCCTCAGACGAAGGGGTGAAGAGCGAACCCTAGCCCTCGGAGGAAGTGAGAGATGAATACGACCCTCTCACCAGATCTGGGGGTCGGAATAACCTGTCCCTGAGCAGGAAGCGTGTGGTGTATCTCCGTGGTCAAGTATCTGGCCGCCCGGAGCTTCGCAATATCCTCCTCTGTAATGGAGGAAGCTACCCATCGGCCTTGAGGGCCGGGTCCGGACATGATGGGGATTCTTGAAGCAATGAAATCGAACCTTGGGTGCTAGAACTCGAGGTTGGGAAGGCTGAGGAGAAGTTTGGCATAAAAAAGACGGCCCTTGGTTCCTTTATAGAGGCAGCGGGTATTGAACGCCTCCTCCTAAAGACTAGGGACCTGCCTATTCTTAAGGAATCTTTCCCGCAGGACGGTTGGGTTACCCACGCTCGTATTGATGAAAATCTCGCAATAAGGGGACACGATCTGTGCTTCGACGAGATGTGCCAATAAAAACCACGCCCCGAAACGTGGAACGGCGGGACGAGAAACGATTTGAAATAATGACCGGGAAAGCGTGAGGTCACATTACTAGAGTTGTCAGCAGATCGGATTCGTGAAATACTATACTTTCTACGGCTATGTGTTGCAGATCCGGACCCGATTGTTTCGTCCGAAGACTATCTTGGAGTTCGGAAGGAGGAACCCGCCTTGCAAAGCCGAAGACAGATCTACGCGCCGGATACGTTGTCGTTGAACCCAGGTTCGGGGGCTACTGAGGGAGTCCTGTACTAAGGGGTCCTCAGGAGTCCGGCCTGTTAGGCTTGGGCCGGACTGATGGGCTGTGAAGATACGAAGACCGAAGACCACACCCGTGTCCGGATGGGACTATCCTTGGCGTGGAAGGCAAGCTTGGCGGTCAACTATGTAGATTCCTTTCTCTGTAACCTACCTTGTGTAACCCTAGATCCCTGCTGTGTCTACATAAACTGGAGGGCTAGGTCCGTAGATCGGCCGAATACTCATCATCATAGCCATACAAGCTAGACCTCTAGGGTTTAGACATTATGGTCTCGAGGTAGATCAACTCTTGTAATACTCGTATTCATCAATATCAATCAAGCAGGACGTAGGGTATTAACTCCATAGAGAGGGCCCGAACCTGGGTAAACATCGTGTTCCCTGTCTCCTATTACCATCAACCTTAGATGCACAGTTCGGGACCCCCTACCCGAGATCCGCCGGTTTGGACACCGACAGAGATGTGCAAGGAGATGGACGTCGTGGAGGCGATGAAGAAGCAGTAGCCAGCAACCCTTCATGTAGTAGAGAGCAGTGCCCCAGACTTGTGTGTGTGTCTTCCTTCTTTTTTGGGGTGATAATCTTCCTTTTTCTTTTGCTCCTGTGTTTCTTCTTTTGCTTCAGGTGTTTTGCCGGACGTGTCACATTCTCTGCGAGGCATGAATAGAACAATGCTAACGATGAGCGGTGCCGTGGGTTCGATGACTAGCAAATTAGATCATTTTTATCGCCATATTGCATTGGGCTGCCGTGTTTCGTGCTCCTCCGTCATACTAGTACTCCACTGGAAAACTTGAGTATACCGCACAGTTCTTTGCTCCTCCTCAGGTCGTCGGCAACATTTATACGAGCAGTCAAATCACAAAGGCCCCGCCTTCCAGCAGTAATGAGCCGTCAAATCACAAAGGCCCTCGCCTCTCGTGAAACCGACCAAGTGAGACTGCCCCGCCCTTTAGCCTTTTAAATGTATACTTTTGTACATTAGTAGTATCGATGGATTGCGCCATGGAGCAAAACTAACAAGATGAAATTAAAGAAAAAAGGTGGTAGATATAGAGAGCGCTCGTTGCCAAATTATGCATATAGTACTATTAAAAAAACTAGTACGTACTTAAATGGCATTCTAAATTCTATTAAAGAAATTAGCATACCAATTTAATTCTTGGGTTTTTATTATTTATGCCACTAGTTGTGTATCACTACTCAGTTTTGCCATTAGAAGTTACAACTACTCAAAAATGCCATCGACCCGTGAGATGCTTGCTCAAAAATGCAATTAGATATCTCAAAAATACCATCGTTTCGTTAGATGTTTGCTCAAAAATGCCATTAGACATTGTTATTTTCACGTCAAACCCGTTGACCATGTTATATGACAAAAATAAGCCAATTCTATCTATCTCACAATGATAATTGTGGCCTCGCTTGTTAGGAGTAACCAAGCGAATAATTTTACAGGAAAATAAGAACGCTGTTGGGATCAAGTAGGCCCCACACTTTATTGTACTGTAGTGAGATAGAGGGAGTGCTGGCATGTTGGTCCATAGGTATTTATGTGATTATAACAAAGCAAAAGAGATTTGAGTCACAATAATGGTGTCCAGCACAACACACCCCTCAAATAAAACTAACCACCCTGAAATTCTTTGACAACTAAACTGCTGGCTATATGATGTTGGCCATATATATTGTACGTATATAATGTGAAGAAATGAGTGGTAGTACTCCAAACTACAAGATGAACTATAAGAAATACTAGTATGTACGTACTAAAGAGTTAATGTAACGAGAAGGAACATACCATTGTTCTACTGGGGGCTCAGCACAACACACCCCTCAAATAAAACTAAGCACCCTGAAATTAAACTAAGCAATTAATCCAGTAGACACTGCATTACAGCTACCTTGAGAAATGACACTGCCACCTTACTCGGACTCCTCGTCCACGTGCTCGACTTCGTCCTTGTCCCTCTTCCTCTTGGCCGATACTTCTTTGCTTGAACCGCACACTTGGCTCTCGCACTTCATCCAACCATTGTAGATAATGAAAACAAATGTAGGCATCCACTGCAACATAATTGATGTGGTCTATATCTAGTACATTCCACTGCCATGCACAATGAAACTTGGGCGGAGGTTTCATCAATTTACCGTATGAAGGATCAACCATGGCTGCTGCCAGGGTCGGCATGGAAGGCTGACGGGAGGACACCAGCACATTCCTCTGGAGGTCGAAGGGCCCGCCTACAACGAGGCCTATTCGACCCAGGACTTCTTTGTCATTCGTAAAGTCTACATAAATGAATTTGACTTTGCCGCCCCAGAGGAAGTTCTTAAAATCCTCACACTCAACGTCAGCATGGCATATGTGGTAGACCAAGCACAAGTTATGCACGCAAACCTGGATCACGGCAGGCTTCTTCTTATCTTCCTCCTTTAGATTCTTCTCTTTTTCCAGGACTGTGGTGTACTCAACATCTAGCCCAGCGACCCACTCCACCATTTAACTTTTCAAACATGCGTCTGAAGTGAGCAAGGCATCCTTTCACTGTCGCGGAAGAACGGGTGTAGATGACATCGAACTCATCGATGGTGATGGTTCTAACCTTGTACTCACTGCCAATCATGGAGATTTGGGACACCATGGATTTGGGAGGAGGGTTAGGATTAGTGGAACTGCTGTAATCTGAAAGGACGGGATGACTAGGAGCGAACTGCCGTAATGTTAAAGGATGGCCGGGGACGAGTAGGAGCGAACTATTAGCGGTTTTCCGATTGTAAAAATTCTAAGTGGGGCGTGCGAACGGCAGGGTAGTGGCTTGCCCGGTGGATAAATAGATTCATGCACAGTACTATGGGGCCCCAATTAGATGTCATGTCTACTAGACACCCAATTAAATGGCTTCATGCATCTGCGTATTTGAACGTCAAGTGTCTTAAAAATTATAGGTGATACGAAGCTTTCCATGCTCCCATGATACGGGCTTTCGAGAGCCCTTGGATCTGAGATCGAATAGTTGCATGATGTGACTCTAGACCTATGGGTGAATATCCTATCCCGGAGAGTTATTCTGCAAAGTTTCAGCAACTTAGCATGTGACCGTTCGATCTCAGATCCAAGGGCTGTCAGCAGCCCATATCATGGTTGCAGCCTATAAATGAGCATTTTTATTGCCTACTTAGCATGCATGAAAGTACTTCCTCCGTCCAGGTGCATTAGGCTATCTGATGTTGGCATTCCATACATAGTCATCACTTAGTCACTCATAAAACAACTATAAGGTTGGCTATAAGAGTATTTTTTACTTCTGTCTATCTCTTTCTTCATAGTATTTATTGCATTTGCCAAGGAGTGACCTCTTCCAATGAAATGGTGCTTAGATAAGGTGCTAAGGGCATTAAATGGCTTAACAACTCAAGTTCCCAATGCATAGGTGCTTAGTTTTTTCTTGCTAAGCTTGCTTCATTTAATTATCTATAGACTCAAAATTGTCTTTTCACCTAGATACACGCACTTAGCACTGTTTCTTCTGAAGGTCACCAAACTAGTCTCTCTCTTCATAATTAACTTGCCACATCGGACTTTATGCCTATGTGGCAGGCTTAGCACCTGTATTAGCAAGTACAATAGTGGGTTATAAGCCCGCTTACATGGCATGTTTGCATATGTGGAGGAGGGAGGCAAGCAAAAAGTGGAGGAGTGGGCTCTCATGCAAGAGCCAACCTCTACACATGCTCCTAGACAAAAGCATTTAATATAAGGAGAGAGATAGAGAGGAAGTGAGAAAAAGTTGTAACCTTATAGCCAACCGTATTGTATGACTAATAAATAATACTATCTTTTGATGACATGGCATGTTTATTGTAACACCCCGGATGTAACTTTCCCAATTTGTACTCCAACTCTTGTTGTTTCCGGTGTTAAGTTATTTTATTTTCTCGGGTTCGGGTCTTTGTCTTCGTGTGTTATTATCGTTGTCATGCATCTCATATCATGTCATCATGTGCATTACATTTGCATACATGTTTGTCTCTTGCATTTGAGCATTTTCCCCGTTGTCCATTTTGCATTCCGGCGCTTCGTTCTCCTCCGATGGTCATTTCTAGCTTTCTTTCGTGTGTGGGGATTAAACATTTCCGGATTGGACCGAGACTTGCCAAGCGGCCTTGGTTTACTACCGGCAGACCGCCTGTCAAGTTTCCTATCATTTGGACTTCGTTTGTTACTCCAACGGTTAACCGAGGGACCGAAAAGGCCTCATGTGTGTTGTAGTCCAACACCCCTCTATTTTGGCCCAAAACCCACCCAACTTTGCTCCATCATCTAGAGCGTTCGATCACGATCGCGTGGCCAAAAACCGCACCTCGTTTGGCTCTCCTAGCCCCCTCCACCTCTATTTAAAGACCACTCCCCGAAATTTTCGGGCAAAACCTAGTCGTCTTCCACCTGTCGCCGCCGGACACGTCCGATTCGGGCCGGACGTGTCCGACCTGTCCCGCTGCCGCCACATGGCATAGCGTCATTCGCCTGCGCCCGGTCCCCAGATCCCCGTGCCGCTCGGGCCCGGGAAGCCCGCATCCGGCCCCCGCGGGCCCATCCATCACGCTGCCCCGCGCCTCCCTCTCCTCCCTCGCCCGCCGCCACCCGCCGGCGAGCCGCCGCCGCTTCTCCACGCCGGCGCCGCACGCTGCAGCTCCGCCGCCCGCCGCCTCCGCCCGCGCCGCGCCGCCTCGCCAGCCCCCGCCGCCTCGCCGCGCCTCCCCGCGCCGCTCCGCCGCCTCGGCCCCGCCTCGCCCCTCGCCGTTCGGCGAGCTCTGGCCACCTCGACCTCTCCGGCGGCCCTGAGCACTGTTCCGGCGAAGATCCGGCCGTCCTCGTAATCCGTGCAAACCCTAGATCTCGGAGGTGTTTTTTTACTAAGTACCGAAATTGCAGATCCATGTGCTCATGTTCACAGCTCCGTATCTTTGCATCCGTAGCTCCGATTCATGCATATAGCATATCAAAATGTTCACCTCAGAAAGTACATCATTTCATTCCATTGCATCATTTTCATTTGAGTTCATCTTGATGCCCAAAATGCCGTTGGAAGAGGGCTACTTGTGATAATTGTCAGATCTGCTATTCCATTTAGGTTTTTGTCATTTTTGCCATGATTAATGTGTGCATGATATGCCCTGATGCTCTACATGTGTTTTGTTAAGGGTTTTGTCATATTTCCATAGGTGCAACCCATGTATTTTTGTGATGTGTGTGGTGACTTGTGCAAGCTTGCAAAGTGGTGCACTTGCTAATTCTGTTTTCAGGGACTTAGTGATTTCACTAAGTCCTGGAGCTGTTTATTTCATGATGCCATATGTTCATGTTGTTTCCTAGTGATCCGTGCCTCTTTTGAGGATGATCAGTAAGGATGTTTTGTTGATATTGTAGTGCTCTATCCATCCATGTCTTTGTTGGCAATTATGGAGCACCCTAGCTTGAGTCAATCGAGCTCTACTTTTGCTACTTTGTGAATCTGGGCAGATTGTCAACTTGTTTGCAATTTTGCCGATGATGTTGTAGTTGACCAGTGCATGCTATGTTATTTTTCTTGCCATGTCTAGCTTGCATTTTGTGCCTGCTTGATGGGTGTATGCTTATCTTGCCATGACTTGCACCATAGTGATTGCATCGAGCTCGTAAACATGCCTACTTGAGTTATATTTCAGCATGTGTCAGTTTTTCACTAAGTCTGAAAACTGATTATGTTTTTGCTATGTTCACATGCTTGCAATTGTATTTTCTGATCCCTTTTGGCGCAAGGTCACTAAGTGACTTTTGTTAAGCTCTTTGAGTAGCTCCATGCCATGCTTTAATTTGCCATGTTCAGGTCCTGAAGCATGTAGTTTTGTTGCTCCGAAGAGTGCTACGTGATCTGAAATTCCAGACAAGTGTTAATTTCACTAAGTCTGAGATATGTTTGCCATATGCATTTTTGCCATGCTTGTTTGAACCTGTTAATGGATGAATTGGCCGTAGCTTAGTGCTAGACTTTTGTTAAGTATCTTGTGTGAATCCCTGCCATTTATTGTTTTGTCTTGTTTGGGTGCTGTAGCATGTTCATCTCATTGCATTAAGATGCCTACTTGCTGTAAATCGCAAACTGGTGTCATTTTTGAATCGCTTGCCATTTCCAAACCGTAACTCCGATTCTGGCGTTCTTTATATCGTTTTCATGCGATTTCATCTCATCTTTCTAGTGGCACACTTGGAATTCCATGTTGAGGCTAGCTTCATGCATTTCCTGTCATATCTTGCATTTTGCATCCCGCATCGCATCCCGCATAGCCTATCATCATTGCATCATATTGCTTGATCCTTGCACGTGGTTGATTGTATCCTTGTTGCTTGTTTGTCTTGTTTGGGTAGAGCCGGGAGACAAGTTCGCTAACGAGGAGCCCGTTGAGTTTGCTTCCGAGGATCCAGTCAACTCTGACAACTGTGCAGGCAAGATGATCATACCCTCGAAATCACTACTATCTTTGCTATGCTAGTTTGCTCGCTCTTTTGCTATGCCAATGCTACGATGCCTACCATTTGCTTGCAAGCCTCCCAAATTGCCATGTCAAACCTCTAACCCTCCTTGTCCTAGCAAACCGTTGATTGGCTAGGTTACCCCTTTGCTCAGCCCCTCTTATAGCGTTGCTAGTTGCAGGTGAAGATTGAAGGTCGTTCCTTGTAGGAACCTTTATTTACTTGTTGGGATATCATTATATTATCTTGCTATCTTAATGCATCTATATACTTGGTAAAGGGTGGAAGGCTCGGCCTCTCGCCTAGTGTTTTGTTCCACTCTTGCCGCCCTAGTTTCCATCATATCGGTGTTATGTTCCCGGATTTTGCGTTCCTTACGCGGTTGGGTTATAATGGGAACCCCTTGATAGTTCGCCTTGATTAAAGCTTTTCCAGCAATGCCCAACATTGGTTTTACCATTTGCCACCTAGCCTTTTCTTTCCCTTGGGTTCTGCAGA
>NC_041392.1:355114621-355130575 GCF_002162155.2 Triticum dicoccoides
CCCCCGGGCCAGTGCTCCTCTGAGTGTTGGTCCAAACTGTCAGCCGGCAGTGGCTACCAGGGGCAACTCTGGGCTGGCCTACCAGAAGTTTGGACAATCTGAGTGTGTACTGAGAAAGAGATATGTGCAGCTCCTATCGGGATTTGTCGGCACATTCGGGCGGTGTTGCTGGTCTTGTTTTAACCTGTCGAAGTGTCTTGAGTTACCAAGATACCGAGTCTGATCGGAACGTCTTGGGAGGAGGTCTATTCCTTCATTGACCATGAGAGCTTGTCATGGGCTAAGTTGGGACTCCCCTGCAGGGATTGAACTTTCGAAAGCCGTGCCCGCGGTTATGGGAGATGGGAATTTGTTAACGTCCGGTTGTAGATAACTTGAACCTTAATTTAATTAAAATGAATCAACTGAGTGTGTTACCGTGATGGCCTCTTCTCGGCGGAGTCCGGGAAGTGGACACGGTGTTGGAGTAATGTTTGCGTAGGTTGTTCTCTAGTTTCTCGCTCGCGCTTTGCCTCCTCTTCTCGCTCTCCTTTGCGAATAAGTTAGCCACCATACTTGCTAGTCGCTTGCTGCAGCTCCACTTATATTTACCTTGCCATACCTATAAGCTTAAATAGTCTTGATCGCGAGGGTGCGAGATTGCTGAGTCCCTATGGCTCATAGATTACTATTACACCAGATGCAGGGCCTGATGACTCCGCTCTAGGAGACGCGTTTGAGCTCAAGTGGGAGTTCGACGAAGACTCTCAATGTTACTATGTTTCCTTTCCCGATGATCAGTAGTGGTGCCCAGTTGGGGGTGATTGGGACCGTCTCGCATGTTGGGTTCTCTTTTATTTTGGCGCCGTAGTCGGGCCATGAGTGTTTGGATGATGTAATGTTATGTATGTACTTGATTGACGTGGCGAGTGTAAGCCAACTATGTTATCTCCCCCTTATGATTTAATATTACATGGGATGTTGTGAAGATTGCCTAACTTGCGACATATGCCTTCAATGCGATTATGCCTCTAAGTCATGCCTCGACACGTGGGAGATATAGTCGCATCGAGGGTGTTACAAGTTGGTAATCAGAGCCTTCCCTGTCCTTAGGAGCCCCATTGCTTGATTGTTTTTAGCGGCTGAGTTGTGTCTAGAAAAATGTTTTGAGTCATTTAGGAATTATATATCGGAGAGCTCAGGAATTCTTTTTACTTCCCAGTCTCCTCATCGCTCTGGTAAGGCATCCTGACATAGTGTTTTGACTCTTCTCTTCTCAAATTTCACTAAAAAAAATTTAGGATCACGCGGGTATCTTGGAATCGTTCCGATGGTTTTATGATGAGAACATTGTCTTGGTGCCTCCTGTCGGGGGTTTAGTGGAAGTGTCTCGGTGAGTTGAGCTCTGAGGTGTTGTCATCATAATTTTATCGTTGCAGTTCTGGAATACCTAAGTTTAGTACGCTGACATAGAAAATCTCTTTTATGCAGTTCGTTGGTGAGATAACCTCGACGCCACCCAGTACTGGGGCGGGAGTTCGGGAGTATCGCCATAACTTGTATAACGGATGCTTTTCGAAGGTTGAGGTAGATGGTTTCCGAAGGTTTCTTGGTTATGTGTTGAAGGATGGATACAGCTAGATGTAGGAATTGCTAGTTTGGGTGAGATATTATGCTTCCCCTGTATCCCCAACACCTGATTGCATAACTGGAAAGGTTCGGGAGTTTCATAGGTGGGAATTCTTGTAGCTCTAGTTCTTCTTCCACGGATATTGGTTTGAGATTGGGATTTCTTACCGATTATTCGTTCTTGATCCGTACCTTGTTGATTTATTTCTCTACCTTAATTCTAAGTGGCTTCTCAATTTATGGATATATGACCATTTCAAGAGGAATACATTCGTTCATTTTGTTCGGATGTGAAGACTATATGTTGCAATTTTCATTTCGTTGGATTCAGCTTCAATAATTGTCTATCAATGTGCTAATGGTGGTCAACCTCTTCATGATGGCTCCTCCAACGTGCACGACTCCGAAACCTGATCCACCACCACCTCCACCTCCTCCAGAGGCATGGCAAGTTGTGATGGCCACAACCAATGTGAACACACAGTTGATCATGCAAATTCTCCAAGAGCGCAATCAAGGCAGTCAAGGGAATCAAGGCAACAATCAGAGTCACTTTGCTACACTCAACTAGTTCCTTGCTAATGGGCCAAAGACTTTCAGCAATTGTGTTGAGGCAACCGATGCTGACATTTGGTTAGTGGATCTGTGCAAGCATTTCGAGTGCAGTAACGTTAGGCCTGAGGACTTTGTTAAGTTCGCTTCCTTCCAACTCAAAGATCAAGCTGCAGAATGGTTCCGGCAGTACAAGGATTCCATAGGTGGATGTGTTATCACTTGGGATGATTTCCGTCGAGATTTCCGAGCTCATCATATTCCCAAGAGCCTGGTTGAAAGCAAGCGTGAGGAATTCCGCAATCTGAAGCAAGGCTCTTTGTCTGTCTATGACTACAACAAGTTGTTCCAGAAGCTCACCCGCTTTGCCAAGCAGGACATGTTGGGTTTCGTAGTAATTTCAAAAATTTCCTACGCACACGCAAGATCATGGTGATGCATAGCAACGAGAGGGGGAGAGTGTGATCAATGTACCCTTGTAGATCGACAACGGAAGCGTTTGGTTGATGTAGTCGTACGTCTTCACGGCCCGACCAATCAAGCATCGAAACTACGGCACCTCCGAGTTCTAGCACACGTTCAGCTCAATGACGATCCCCGGACTCCGATCCAGCAAAGTGTCAGGGAAGAGTTCCGTCAGCACGACGGCGTGGTGACGATCTTGATGCACTACCGTCGCAGGGTTCGCCTAAGCACCGCTACAATATTATCGAGGACTATGGTGGAAGGGGGCACCACACACGGCTAAGAATATGATCACGTGGATCAACTTGTGTCTCTAGGGGTGCCCCCTGCCCCCGTATATAAAGGAGCAAGGGGAGGAGGCCGGCCGGCCCTATAGGCGCGCCAAGGAGGAGTCCTCCTCCTAGTAGGAGTAGGACTCCTACTAGGAGGGGGAAAGAAGTGGGGAGGGAGAGGGAAAGGGGGGGCGCCGCCCCCTCTCCTAGTCCAATTCGGACAAGGGGGGAGGAGGCGTGCGGCCCACCTTTGGCTGCCCCTCTCTCTCTCCACTAAGGCCCATATGGCCCATTACTTCTCCCGGGGGGTTCCGGTAACCCTTCGGTTCTCCGGTTTTCTCCGAAATCACCCGGAACACTTCCGGTGTCCGAATATAGCCGTCCAATATATCAATCTTTATGTCTCGACCATTTCGAGACTCCTCGTCATGTCCGTGATCACATCCGGGACTCCGAACTAACTTCGGTACATCAAAACTCATAAACTCATAATATAACTGTCATCGAAACCTTAAGCGTGCGGACCCTACGGGTTCGAGAACAATGTAGACATGACCAAGACACGTCTTCGGTCAATAACCAATAGCGAAACCTGGATGCTCATATTGGCTCCTACATATTCTACGAAGATCTTTATCGGTCAGACAGCATAACAACATACGTTGTTCCCTTTGTCATCGGTATGTTACTTGCCCGAGATTCGATCGTCGGTATCCCATACCTAGTTCAATCTCGTTACCGGCAAGTCTCTTTACTCGTTCCGTAATACATCATCTCACAACTAACTCATTAATTGCAATGCTTGCAAGGCTTATGTGATGTGCATTACCGAGAGGGCCCAGAGATACCTCTCCGACAATCGGAGTGACAAATCCTAATCTCGAAATACGCCAACCCAACATGTACCTTTGGAGACACATGTAGAGCTCCTTTATAATCACCCAGTTACGTTGTGACGTTTGGTAGCACACAAAGTGTTCCTCCGACAAACGGGAGTTGCATAATCTCATAGTAATAGGAACATGTATAAGTCATGAAGAAAGCAATGGCAACATACTAAACGATCGGGTGCTAAGATAATGGAATGGGTCATGTCAATCAGATCATTCATCTAATGATGCAATCCTGTTAATCAAATGACAACTCTTTGTCCATGGTTAGGAAACATAACCATCTTTGATTAACAAGCTAGTCTATTAGAGGCATACTAGTGACACTCTGTTGTCTATGTATTCACACATGTATTATGTTTCCGGTTAATACAATTCTAGCATGAATAATAAACTTTTATCATGATATATAAGGAAATAAATAATAACTTTATTATTGCCTCTAGGGCATATTTCCTTCAGTCTCCCACTTGCACTAGAGTCAATAATCTAGATTACACAGTAATGATTCTAACACCCATGGAGCCTTGGTGCTGATCATGTTTTGCTCGTGGAAGAGGCTTAGTCAACGGGTCTGCTACATTCAGATCCGTGTTTATCTTGCAAATCTCTATGTCTCCCACCTGGACTAGATCCCGGATGGAATTGAAGCATCTCTTGATGTGCTTGGTTCTCTTGTGAAATCTGGATTCCTTTGCCAAGGCAATTGCACCAGTATTGTCACAAAAGATTTTCATTGGACCCGATGCACTAGGTATGACACCTAGATCGGATATGAACTCCTTCATCCAGACTCCTTCATTTGCTGCTTCCGAAGCAGCTATGTATTCTGCTTCACACGTAGATCCCGCCATGACGCTCTGTTTAGAACTGCACCAACTGACAGCTCCACCGTTTAATGTAAACATGTATCCGGTTTGCGATTTAGAATCGTCCGAATCAGTGTCAAAGCTTGCATCAACTTAACCGTTTACGATGAGCTCTTTGTCACCTCCATATACGAGAAACATATCCTTAGTCCTTTTCAGGTACTTCAGGATGTTCTTGACCGCTGTCCAGTGATCCACTCCTGGATTACTTTGGTACCTCCCTGCTAGACTTATAGCAAGGCACACATCAGGTCTGGTACACAGCATTGCATACATGATAGAGCCTATGGCTGACGCATAGGGAACATCTTTCATTTTCTCTCTATCTTCTGCAGTGGTCGGGCATTGAGTCTAACTCAACTTCACACCTTGTAACACAGGCAAGAACCCTTTCTTTGCTTGATCTATTTTGAACTTCTTCAAAATCTTGTCAAGGTATGTGCTTTGTGAAAGTCCAATTAAGTGTCTTGATCTATCTCTATAGATCTTTATGCCTAATATGTAAGCAGCTTCACCGAGGTCTTTCATTGAAAACACTCTTATTCAAGTATCCCTTTATGCTATCCAGAAATTCTATATCATTTCCAATCAGTAATATACCATCCACATATACTATCAGAAATGCTACAGAGCTCCCACTCACTTTATTGTAAATACAGACTTCTCCAAAGGTCTGTATAAAACCAAATGCTTTGATCACACTATCAAAGCGTTTATTCCAACTCCGAGAGGCTTGCACCAGTCCATAAATGGATCGCTGGAGCTTGCACACTTTGTTAGCTCCCTTTGGATCGACAAAACCTTCCGGTTGCATCATATACAACTCTTCTTCTAGAAATCCATTCAGGAATGCAGTTTTGACATCCATCTGCCAATTTCATAATCATAAAATGCGGCAATTGCTAACATGATTCGGACAGACTTAAGCATCGCTACGGGTGAGAAGGTCTCATCATAGTCAACCCCTTGAACTTGTCGAAAACCTTTTGCGACAAGTCGAGCTTTGTAGACAGTAATATTACCGTCAGCGTCAGTCTTCTTCTTGAAGATCCATTTATTCTCAATTGCTTGCCAATCATCGGGCAAGTCAACCAAAGTCCATACTTTGTTCTCATACATGGATCCCATCTCAGATTTCATGGCTTCAAGCCATTTTGCGGAATCTGGGCTCACCATCGCTTCTTCATAGTTCGTAGGTTCATCATGATCTAGTAGCATGACTTCCAGAACAGGATTACCGTACCACTCTGGCACGGATCTCACTCTGGTTGATCTACGAGGTTCAGTAGTATCTTGTTCTGAAGTTTCATGATCATCATCATTAGCTTCCTCACTAACTAGTGTAGATGTCATAGAAACAGTTTTCTGTGATGCACTACTTTCCAATAAGGGAGCAGGTACAATTACCTCGTCAAGTTCTACTTTCCTCCCACTCACTTCTTTCGAGAGAAACTCCTTCTCTAGAAAGGATCCATTCTTAGCAACGAATGTCTTGCCTTCGGATCTGTGATAGAAGGTGTACCCAATAGTCTCCTTTGGGTATCCTATGAAGACACATTTCTCCGATTTGGGTTCGAGCTTATTAGGTTGAAGCTTTTTCACATAAGCATCGCAGCCCCAAACTTTAAGAACCGACAACTTTGGTTTCTTGCCAAACCATAGTTCATAAGGTGTCGCCTCAACGGATTATGATGGTGCCCTATTTAACGTGAATACGGCCGTCTCTAAAGCATAACCCCAAAATGATAGCGGTAAATTTGTAAGAGACATCATAGATCGCACCATATCAAGTAAAGTACGATTACGACGTTCGGACACACCATTACGCTGAGGTGTTCCGGGTGGCGTGAGTTGCGAAACTATTCCGCATTGTTTCAGATGTAGACCAAACTCGTAACTCAAATATTCTCCTCCATGATCAGATCGCAGAAACTTTATTTTCTTGTTACGATGATTTTCAACTTCACTCTAAAATTCTTTGAACTTTTCAAATGTTTCAGACTTATGCTTCATTAAGTAGATATACCCATATCTGCTTAAATCATCTGTGAAGGTGAGAAAATAACGATATCCGCCACGAGCCTCAACATTCATCGGACCACATACATCTGTATGTATGATTTCCAACAAATCTGTTGCTCTCTCCATTGTACCGGAGAACGGTGTTTTAGTCATCTTGCCCATAAGGCACAGTTTGCAAGTACCAAGTGATTCATAATCAAGAGGTTCCAAAAGTCCATCGGTATGGAGTTTCTTCATGCGCTTTACACCGATATGACCTAAACGGCAGAGCCACAAATAAGTTGCACTATCATTATCACTCTGCATCTTTTGGCTTCAACATTATGAATATGTGTGTTACTACTATCGAGATTCATAAAAAATAGACCACTCTTCAAAGGTGCATGAACATAAAAGCTATTACTCATATAAATAGAACAACCATTATTCTCTAATTTAAATGAATAACCGTCTCGCATTAAACAAGATCCAGATATAATGTTCATGCTCAACGCTGGCACCAAATAACAATTATTTAGGTCTAATATTAATCCCGAAGGTAGATGTAGAGGTAGCGTGCCGACCGCGATCACATCGACTTTAGAACCATTTCCCATGCGCATTGTCACCTCGTCCTTTGCCAGTGTTCGCTTAATCCGTAGTCCCTGTTTCGATTTGCAAATATTAGCAACAAAAACAGTATCAAATACCCAGTTGCTACTGTGAGCTCTAGTAAGGTAAACATCAATAACATGTATATCACATATACCTTTGTTCACCTTGCCATCCTTCTTATCCGCCAAATACTTGGGGCAGTTCCGCTTCCAGTGACCAGTCTGCTTGCAGTAGAAGCACTCAGTTTCAGGCTTAGGTCCAGACTTGGGTTTCTTCTCCTGATCAGCAACTTGCTTGCTTTTCTTTTTGAAGTTCCCCTTCTTCTTTCCTTTGCCCTTTTTCTTGAAACTAGTGGTCTTGTTGACCATCAACACTTGATGCTCCTTCTTGATTTCTACCTCTGCAGCTTTCATCATTGCGAAGAGCTCAGGAATAGTCTTATTCATCCCTTGCATATTATAGTTCATCACAAAGCTCTTGTAGCTTGGTGGCAGTGATTGGAGAATTCTTGCAATGACACAATCATCTGGAAGATTAACTCCCATATGAATCAAGTGATTATTATACCCAGACATTTTGAGTATATGCTCACTGACAGAACTGTTCTCCTCCATCTTGCAGCTATAGAACTTATTGGAGACTTCATATCTCTCAATACGGGCATTTGCTTGAAATATTAACTTCAACTCCTGGAACATCTCATATGCTCCATGACGTTCAAAACATCGTTGAAGTCCCGATTCTAAGCCGTAAAGCATGGCACACTGAACTATCGAGTAGTCATCAGCTTTGCTCTGCCAGACATTCATAACATCTGGTGTTGCTCCAGTAGCAGGCCTGGCACCCAGCGGTGCTTCCAGGACGTAATTCTTCTGTGCGGCAATGAGGATAATCCTCAAGTTACGGACCCAGTCCGTGTAATTGCTACCATCATCTTTCAACTTTGCTTTCTCAAGGAACGCATTAAAATTTAACGGAACAACAGCACGGGCCATTTATCTACAATTAACATAAACAAGCAAGATACTATCAGGGACTAAGTTCATGATAAATTTAAGTTCAATTAATCATATTACTCAAGAACTCCCACTTAGATAGACATCCCTCTAATCATCTAAGTGATCACGTGATCCAAATCAACTAAACCATAACCGATCATCACGTGAAATGGAGTAGTTTTCAATGGTGAAAATCGCTATGTTGATCATATCTACTATATGATTCACACTCGATCTTTCGATCTCAGTGTTCCGAGGCCATATCTGCATATGCTAGGCTCGTCAAGTTTAACCTGAGTATTCTGCGTGTGCAAAACTGGCTTGCACCCGTTGTAGATGGACGTAGAGCTTATCACACCCGATCATCACGTGGTGTCTGGGCACGACGAACTTTGGCAACGGTGCATACTCAGGGAGAACACTTTTATCTTGAAATTTAGTGAGAGATCATCTTATAATGCTACCGTCAACCAAAGCAAGATAAGATGCATAAAAGATAAACATCACATGCAATCAATATAAGTGATATGATATGGCCATCATCATCTTGTGCTTGTGATCTCCATCCTTGAAGCACCATCTTGATCACCATCGTCACCGGCGCGACACCTTGATCTCCATCGTAGCATCATGGTCGTCTCGCCAATCTTATGCTACTACGACTATCGCTACCGCTTAGTGATAAAGTAAAGCATTACAGGGTGATTGCATTGCATACAATAAAGCGACAACCATATGGCTCCTGCCAGTTGCCGATAACTCCGTTACAAAACATGATCATCTCATACAATAAAATTTAGCATCATGTCTTGACCATATCACATCACAACATGCCTGCAAAAACAAGTTAGACGTCCTCTACTTTGTTGTTGCAAGTTTTACGTGGCTGCTATAGGCTTAAGCAAGAACCAATCTTACCTATGCATCGAAACCACAACGATAGTTTGTCAAGTTGGTGTTGTTTTAACCTTCGCAAGGACCGGGCGTAGCCACACTCGGTTCAACTAAAGTTGGAGAAACTATCACCCGCAAGCCACCTATGTGCAAAGCACGTCGGGAGAACCGGTCTCGCGTAAGCGTACGCGTAATGTCGGTCCGGGCCACTTCGTCCAACAATACCGCCGAACCAAAGTATGACATGCTGGTAAGCAGTATGACTTATATCGCCCACAACTCACTTGTGTTCTACTCGTGCATATAACATCAACATATAAAACCTAGGCTCGGATGCCACTGTTGGGTTTCGTAGTAATTTCAAAAATTTCCTATGCACACGCAAGATCATGGTGATGCATAGCAACGAGAGGGGGAGAGTGTGATCTATGTACCCTTGTAGATCGACAACGGAAGCGTTTGGTTGATGTAGTCGTACGTTTTCACGGCCCGACCGATCAAGCACCGAAACTACGGCACCTCCGAGTTCTAGCACACGTTCAGCTCGATGACGATCCCCGGACTCCGATCCAGCAAAGTGTCGGGGAAGAGTTCCGTCAGCACGACGGCGTGGTGACGATCTTGATGCACTACCGTCGCAGGGCTTCACCTAAGCACCGCTACAATATTATCGAGGACTATGGTGGAAGGGGGCACCACACACGGCTAAGAATATGATCACGTGGATCAACTTGTGTCTCTAGGGGTGCCCCCTGCCCCCGTATATAAAGTAGCAAGGGGAGGAGGCCGGCCGGCCCTATAGGCGCGCCAAGGAGGAGTCCTCCTCCTAGTAGGAGTAGGACTCCTACTAGGAGGGGGAAAGAAGTGGGGAGGGAGAGGGAAAGGGGGGCGCCGCCCCCCTCTCCTAGTCCAATTCGGACTAGGGGGAGGAGGCGTGTGGCCCACCTTTGGCTGCCCCTCTCTCTCTCCACTAAGACCCATATGGCCCATTACTTCTCCCGGGGGGGGGGGGTTCCGGTAACCCTCCGGCTCTCCGGTTTTCTCCGAAATCACCCGGAACACTTCTGGTGTCCGAATATAGCCATCCAATATATCAATATTTATGTCTCGACCATTTCGAGACTCCTCGTCATGTCCGTGATCACATCCGGGACTCCGAACTAACTTCGGTACATCAAAACTCATAAACTCATAATATAACTGTCATCGAAACCTTAAGCGTGCGGACCCTACGGGTTCGAGAACAATGTAGACATGACCGAGACACGTCTCCGGTCAATAACCAATAGCGGAACCTGGATGCTCATATTGGCTCCTACATATTCTACGAAGATCTTTATCGGTGAGATCGCATAACAACATACGTTGTTCCCTTTGTCATCGGTATGTTACTTGCCCGACATTCGATCGTCGGTATCCCATACCTAGTTCAATCTCGTTACCGGCAAGTCTCTTTACTCGTTCCGTAATACATCATCTCACAACTAACTCATTAGTTGCAATGCTTGCAAGGCTTATGTGATGTGCATTACCGAGAGGGCCCAGAGATACCTCTCTGACAATCGGAGTGACAAATCCTAATCTCGAAATACGCCAACCCAACATGTACCTTTGGAGACACCTGTAGAGCTCCTTTATAATCACCCAGTTACGTTGTGACGTTTGGTAGCACACAAAGTGTTCCTCCGACAAACGGGAGTTGCATAATCTCATAGTAATAGGAACATGTATAAGTCATGAAGAAAGCAATGCCAACATACTAAACGATCGGGTGCTAAGCTAATGGAATGGGTCATGTCAATCAGATCATTCATCTAATGATGCAATCCTGTTGATCGAATGACAACTCTTTGTCCATGGTTAGGAAACATAACCTTCTTTGATTAACAAGCTAGTCTATTAGAGGCATACTAGTGACACTCTGTTGTCTATGTATTCACACATGTATTATGTTTCCGGTTAATACAATTCTAGCATGAATAATAAACTTTTATCATGATATATAAGGAAATAAATAATAACTTTATTATTGCCTCTAGGGCATATTTCCTTCAGGACGTCCCTGATGAGAAGAGCATGATATACCAGTTCAGAGGTGGTCTCAAAGAAGAAATTCAGCTCGCTCTTGTTCTCTTTGAGCCCTTAAGATACGATGAGTTCTACAACATGGCATTGAAGCAAGAGGCTGCTCAGTTGAGGTGTGATGCTTCCAAGAAGCGAGTCAGAGATGTTACTCCTTGTTCCTCTACTCAAGTGACCAAGCAGCAGAAGTATTGGCTTCCTCCTCCTCCGTTCCGTCAGCCGTATCAGCAGAAGAGCAAAGGTGGTAGTGATTCTTCCCACCCACCCAACCCTGGTTTTCAGAACAAGACTTCGTCTCAAGCTCCAAGATCGAGTGCTCCGTATCACCGTCCGCTTTCAGAGGTCACGTGCAACAAGTGCCAACAGAAGGGTCACTATGCCAACAAGTGTTTCAACCAGAGGCGTCTTCCTCCTCCTCCTCCTGTCAGATCGGCAAGTACAGCAGTGGTCAAGCATAACCCCAAGCACGCCAAGGTCAATTTGATGAATGCAGCTCAGGCAGAGGATTCTTCAGATGTGATCATGGGTAACCTTCCTGTTAACGATGTTCCTGCAAAAGTTCTTTTTGACACTGGTGCATCGCATTGCTTCATCTCGAAACCTTTTGCATCTAAGCATGAGTTGACTTCCCAAGTTATGCATAAGCTGTTAGCAGTTGTCTCTCCGGGTAAATGTTTGCTTGCTAATCACGAGATTCCGGATATTTCTATCATGATGGGTGATTTCAAGTTTCTGGCTTCTCCGATGGTTCTTGGTAACTCGGATATTGATCTTATTCTCGGAATGGATTGGCTTTCTAAGAACAAGGCTCAGCTTGATTGTGCAGCCAGGCAGATTCAATTGACTCATTCGTCTGAGGATGTAATTGTCTTTGCCGCTCGGGATAATACCATCCGTCTGTTTTCTCTCAATGAAAGGGGTGAACTCGATGCCATCTTGCAAATTCCAGTCGTTTGCGAATATCAAGACGTCTTTCCAGAAGAGCTTCCAGGAATGCCTCCGCACCGGCCAGTTGAATTCGTTATTGATCTTGAGCCTGGCACGGAACCTGTGTGCAAACGTCCCTACAAGCTCGGACCTGAAGAGTTGAAGGAGCTGAAGAAGCAACTCAATATTCAAGAGAAAATGGGTCTCATTCGGCCTAGTTCTTCTCCGTGGGGCTGTGGTGTTCTTTTTGTGAAGAAGAAGCATGGAACGGACCGACTTTGTGTTGATTACCGTCCATTGAACAAGAAGACCATCAAGAACAAATACCCACTTCCCAACATCAATGAGCTGTTCGAACAACTCAAAGGTGCCCAAGTATTCTCCAAGCTTGATCTCCGTATGGGTTATCATCAGATTCGAATCCGTGAGCAAGATATTCCCAAGACAGCTTTTAGGACAAGCTTTGGTTCATATGAATACACTGTCATGTCTTTTGGCCTCGTCAACGCTCCTCCGACTTTCTCTCGCATGATGAACTTCATCTTCAATGCCTACACCAATGACTTTGTTTTGGTCTATCTCGACGACATTCTGGTTTTCTCCAAGAACAAGGAAGATCATGCCAAGCACTTGCGTTTGGTTCTTGATAAGCTAAGGGAACATCAGTTCTACGCCAAGTTATCCAAGTGCGAATTTTAGCTCGATGAGGTTCTTTATCTTGGTCATATCATCTCTGCCAAGGGCATTGCCGTGAATCCTGAGAAGGTGTCGGCAATTGTGAATTGGGAACTTCCTCAGAACGTGAAGCAACTCCGTAGCTTCCTCGGTCTCGCAAGCTATTGCCGAAGATTCGTTGAAAACTTTTCTAAGATCGCGAAGCCTCTCTCAAATCTTCTTCAGAAGCACGTCAAGTACGTTTGGTCTCTGGAGTGTGATAATGCTTTCAACACTTTGAAAGAGAAATTGATCACTGCTCCAGTTCTGACTCCGGCTGATGAATCCAAGTCGTACGAGGTCTTTTGTGATGCCTCTCTCCAAGGTCTTGGCGCAGTATTGATGCAAGAGAAGAAAGTTGTTGCTTATACATCTCGCCAATTGAAGCCTAATGAGAAGAACTACCCCACTCATGATCTCGAGTTGGCGGCAGTTGTGCATGCTCTTTTGACATGGAGACATCTTCTATTAGGAAGAAAAGTGGACATTTTCACTAATAAGAGTCTCAAGTACATCTTCACTCAGCCTAATCCCAACCTCAGGCAAACTCGATGGGTCGAAATGATTCAAGAGTATAATCCGAGTATCGAGTATACTCCAGGAAAGGCCAATGTGATTGCTGATGTATTGAGCAGGAAAGCTTACTGCAACAATCTGATTCTCAAGCCTTATCAACCCGAGCTTTGTGAAGCTTTCCGCAAACTTAATCTGCAAGTTGTTCCTCAAGGTTTCCTTGCCAACCTTCAAGTCTCTCCTACCTTAGAAGACCAGATTCGCCAAGCTCAGCTTCTTGATGCTATGGTGAAAAAGGTGAAGATTGGGATTGCCAAGAGTCAGTCCAAGTACAAGTGCTACCGCCTTGATGACAAGGACACTCTCTTCTTCGAGGATCATATTGTTGTACCCAAAGGTGAACTTCGTAAAGTGATCATGAATGAGGCTCACAATTCTCTCCTCTCCATCCACCCTGGGAGCACGGAGATGTATCAGGACCTCAAGCAAGCTTATTGGTGGACTCGAATGAAGCGCGAGATCGCTCAATTCGTGAATGAATGTGATGTCTGCAGAAGAGTGAAGGCAGAACACCAAAGGCCAGCAGGTCTCCTCCAACCTCTTGCCATTCCAGAATGGAAGTTTGACCACATTGAAATGGACTTCGTGACTGGGTTTCCAAAGTCCAAGCGTGGCAATGATGCTATATTCGTTGTCATCGACAAACTCACCAAAGTGGCTCACTTTCTGCCTATTAAAGAGTCGATCACTGCAGCTCAATTGGCGGAACTCTATACCTCTCGTATTGTCTGCCTGCACGGCATTCCAGAAGTGATCTCTTCAGACCGTGGCAGCATCTTTACCTCAAAGTTTTGGGATTCTTTTCAGAAGGCCATGGGCACCAACATCCGCTTCAGCACAACATTCCATCCTCAAACTAGCAGTCAAGTCGAGCGTGTCAACCAGATTCTTGAAGATATGCTCAGGGCTTGTGTGATCTCCTTCGGCATGAAATGGGAGGATTGTCTTCCTTATGCTGAATTCTCCTACAAGAACAGTTTTCAAGCAAGTTCGGGCAAGGCCCCTTTTGAAATTCTGTATGGTAGGAAGTGTCGTACCCCTCTCAACTGGTCTGAAACCGGTGAACGTCAGCTTTTGGGTAATGACTTAATCTCAGAAGCAGAAGAAATGTGCAAAGTCATTCGAGATAACCTCAAAGCAGCCCAATCTCACCACAAGAGCTACTATGATAGTAAGCACTGTGATTTGGCTTTCGAGATCGGAGATCATGTTTACCTCCGCGTCTCTCCTATGAAAGGTACTCGTCGCTTCGGTATCAAAGGGAAGCTTTCCCCTAGATACATGGGACCTATCAAGATTGTCAGCAAGAGAGGCGACCTCGCCTATCAACTCGAGCTTCCTTCAAACTTTCCAAATGTTCATGACGTGTTCCATGTCTCTCAGCTTCGAAAGTGCTTGAAGACACCTGACCGCACTGTCAACTTCGAGGACATTGAGCTCCAAGAAGATCTCTCTTATCGTGAGCACCCAGTTGCTATTCTTGAAGAGACTGAACGCAAGACTCGCAACAAGTCAATCAAATTTCTCAGAGTCAAGTGGTCACACCATTCCGACCGTGAAGCTACCTGGGAACGCGAGGATCACCTCCGTTCTGAGTACTCGGCGTTCTTTCAGTCCTAGATCTCGGGACGAGATCCTTTCATAGTGGTGGAGTGTTGTAACACCCCGGATGTAACTTTCCCAATTTGTACTCCAACTCTTGCCGTTTCCGGCGTTAAGTTATTTTATTTTCTCGGGTTCGGGTCTTTGTCTCCGTGTGTTGTTATTGTTTTCATGCATCCCATATCATGTCATCATGTGCATTACACTTGCATACGTGTTCGTCTCTTGCATTCGAGCATTTTCCCCGTTGTCCGTTTTGCATTCCGGCGCTTCGTTCTCCTCCGGTGGTCATTTCTAGCTTTCTTTCGTGTGTGGGGATTAAACATTTCCGGATTGGACCGAGACTTGCCAAGCAGCCTTGGTTTACTACCGGTAGACCGCCTATCAAGTTTCGTATCATTTGGACTTCGTTTGTTACTCCAACGGTTAACCGAGGGACCGAAAAGGCCTCGTGTGTGTTCCAGCCCAACACCCCTCTATTTTGGCCCAAAACCCACCCAACTCTGCTCCATCATCTAGAATGTTCGATCATGATCGCGTGGCCGAAAACCGCACCTCGTTTGGCTCTCCTAGCCCCCTCCACCTCTATTTAAAGACCACTCCCCGAAATTTTCAGCCAAAACCTAGTCGTCTTCCACCTCTCGCCGCCGGACACGTCCGATTCGGGCCGGACGTGTTCGACCTATCCCGCCGCCGCTACGTGGCATCGCGTCATTCGCCCGCGCCCGGTCCCCAGATCCCCGCGCCGCCCGAGCCCGGGAAGCCCGCATCCGGCCCCCGCAGGCCCATCCATCGCGCCGCCCCGCGCCTCCCTCTCCTCCCTCGCTCGCCGCCACCCGCCGGCGAGCCGCCGCCGCCTCTCCACGTCGGCGCCGCACGCCGCAGCTCCGCC
>NC_041392.1:355130662-355233000 GCF_002162155.2 Triticum dicoccoides
GCGCCTCCCCGCGCCGCTCCGCCGCCTCGGCCCCGCCTCGCCCCTCGCCGTCCGGCAAGCTCCGGCCACCTCGACCTCTCCGGCGGCCCTGAGCACTATTCCGGCAAAGATCTGGCCGTCCTCGTAATCCGTGCAAACCCTAGATCTCGGAGGTGTTTTTTTACTAAGTCCCGAAATTGCAGATCCATGTGCTCATGTTCACGGCTCCGTATCTTTGCATCCATAGCTCCGATTCATGCATATAGCATATCAAAATGTTCATCTCAGAGAGTACATCATTCCATTCCATTGCATCATGTTCATTTGAGTTCATCTTGATGCCCGAAATGCCGTTAGAAGAGGGGTACTTGAAATAATTGTCAGATCTGCTATTCCATTTCGGTTTTTGTCATTTTTTCCATGATTAATGTGTGCATGATATGCCCTGATGCTCTACATGTGTTTTGTTAAGGGTTTTGTCATCTTTCCAGAGGTGCAACCCATGTATTTTTGTGATGTGTGTGGTGACTTGTGCAAGCTTGCAAAGTGGTGCACTTGCTAATTCTGTTTTCAGGGACTTAGTGATTTCACCAAGTCATGCAGGTGTTTATTTCATGATGCCATATGTTCATGTTGTTTCCTAGTTATCCGTGCCTCTTTTGAGGATGATCAGTAAGGATGTTTTGTTAATATTGTAGTGCTCTATCCATCCATGTCTTTGTTTGAAATTATGGAGCACCCTAGCTTGAGTCAATCGAGCTCTACTTTTACTACTTTGTGAATCTGGGCAGATTGTCAACTTGTTTGCAATTTTGCCGATGATGTTGTAGTTGATCTGTGCATGCTATGCTATTGTTCTTGCCATGTATAGCTTGAATTTTGTGCCTTCTTGATGGGTGTATGATTGTCTTGCCATGACTTGCACCGTAGTGAGTGCATCGAGCTCGTAAACATGCCTACTTGAGTTATATTTCAGCATGTGTCAGTTTTTCACTAAGTCTGAAAACTGATTATGTTTGTGCTATGTTCACATGCTTGCAATTGTATTTTCTGATCCCTTTTGGCTCAAGGTCACTAAGATACTTTTGTTAAGCTCTTTGAGTAGCTCCATGCCATGCTTTACTTTGCCATGTTCAGGTCCTGAAGCATGTAGTTTTGTTGCTCCGAAGAATGCTACCTGATCTGAAATTCCAGACAAGTGTTAATTTCACTAAGTCTGAGATATGTTTGCCATATGCATTTTTGCCATGCTTGTTTGAACCTCTTAATGGATGAATTGGCCGTAGCTCAGTGCTAGACTTTTGTTAAGTATCTTGTGTGAATCCCTGCCATGTATTTTTTTGTCATGTTTGGGTGCTGTAGCATGTTCATCTCATTGCATTAAGATGCCTACTTGCTGTAAATCGCAGACCGGTGTCATTTTTGAATCGCTTGCCATTTCCAAACCGTAACTCCGATTCCGGCGTTCTTTATATCGTTTTCAAGCGATTTCATCTCATCTTTCCAGTGGCACACTTGGAATTCCAAGTTGAGGCCAGGTTCATGCATTTCCTGTCATATCTTACATTTTGCATCCCGCATCGCATCCCGCATAGCATATCATCATTGCATCATATTGCTTGATCCTTGCACGTGGTTGATTGTATCCTTGTTGCTTGTTTGTCTTGTTTGGGTAGAGCCGGGAGACGAGTTCGCTAACGAGGAGCCTGTTGAGTTTGCTTCTGAGGATCCAGTCAACTCTGACAACTGTGCAGGCAAGATGATCATACCCTCGAAATCACTACTATCTTTGCTATGCTAGTTTGCTTGCTCTTTTGCTATGCCAATGCTACGATGCCTACCATTTGCTTGCAAGCCTCCCAAATTGCCATGTCAAACCTCTAACCCTCCTTGTCCTAGCAAACCATTGATTGGCTAGGTTACCGCTTTGCTTAGCCTCTCTTATAGCGTTGCTAGTTGCAGGTGAAGATTGAAGGTCGTTCCTTGTTGGAACCTTTATTTACTTGTTGGGATATCATTATATTATCTTGCTATCTTAATGCATCTATATACTTGGTAAAGGGTGGAAGGCTCGGCCTCTCGCCTAGTGTTTTGCTCCACTCTTGCCGCCCTAGTTTCCGTCATATCGGTGTTATGTTCCCGGATTTTGCGTTCCTTACGTGGTTGGGTTATAATGGGAACCCCTTGATAGTTCGCCTTGATTAAAGCTTTTCCAGCAATGCCCAACATTGGTTTTACCATTTGCCACCTAGCCTTTTCTTTCCCTTGGGTTCTGCAGACTCAAGGGTCATCATTATTTTAACCCCCCCCCCCCGGCCAGTGCTCCTCTAAGTGTTGGTCCAAACTGTCAGCCGTCGGTGGCTACCAGGGGCAACTCTGGGCTGGCCTACTGGAAGTTTGGACAATTTGAGTGTGCCCTGAGAAAGAGATATGTGCAGCTCCTATCGGGATTTGTCGGCACATTCGGGCGATGTTGCTGGTCTTGTTTTAACCTGTCGAAGTGTCTTGGGTTACCGAGATACCGAGTCTGATCGGAACGTCTTAGGAGGAGGTCTATTCCTTCGTTGACCGTGAGAGCTTGCCATGGTCTAAGTTGGGACTCCCCTGCAGGGATTGAACTTTCGAAAGCCGTGCCTGTGGTTATGGGCAGATGGGAATTTGTTAATGTCCGGTTGTAGATAACTTGAACCTTAATTTAATTAAAATGAATCAACTGAGTGTGTTACCGTGATGGCCTCTTCTCGGCGGAGTCCGGGAAGTGGACACGGTGTTGGAGTAATGTTTGCGCAGGTTGTTCTCTAGTTTCTCGCTCGCGCTTTGCCTCCTCTTCTCCCTCTCCTTTGCGAATAAGTTAGCCACCATACTTGCTAGTCGCTTGCTGCAGCTCCACTTATATTTACCTTGCCATACCTATAAGCTTAAATAGTCTTGATCGCAAGGGTGCGAGATTGCTGAGTCCCTGTGGCTCACAGATTACTATTACACCAGATGAGGGGCCTGATGATTCCGCTCCAGGAGACGCGTTTGACCTCAAGTGGGAGTTTGACGAAGACTCTCAACGTTACTATGTTTCCTTTCCCGATGATCAGTAGTGGTGCCCAGTTGGGGGTGATTGGGACCGTGTCGCATGTTGGGTTCTCTTTTATTTTGGCGTCGTAGTTGGGCCATGAGTGTTTGGATGATGTAATGTTATTTATGTACTTGATTGACATGGTGAGTGTAAGCCAACTATGTTATCTCCCCCTTATGATTTATATTACATGGGATGTTGTGAAGATTGCCTAACTTGCGACATATGCCTTCAATGCGATTATGCCTCTAAGTCGTGCCTCGACACGTGGGAGATATAGTCGCATCGAGGGTGTTACATTTATATAGCCAGCAGTTGGCTATACTATTAACCATGCTCTACATGGTGCAGCATTGGGAGAGGCACCTATATACCATGGAGGTGGTCAGGAATCAGGAGACTCACATCGTAGCGCCGCAGTTAAAATGATAATGGCAAATCAAATCATAGGGCCCCACCTGTCCAGTAGTAACTCGTTGTCAAATCACACATCCCTACGTTTGCAGCAGCCTACTCCCTCATCTTCTCGTGTCTCCATCAAACCGACTAGGCGGAACTGCCCCACCTACCATGTGGGAAAAGCCCTGCCCTCGACTTTTAGATATAATTTTGTATCCATGGATTGCACCATGGAGCAAAGCCTCAAGAAAACGGGGGTACACATGTACGGAGTATACAACACGCCCGTCGCGTTCGCGTCGCACCCCAGACGGTCGGTCGGTCTGGCACGCCGCTCTCCAAATGGAACGTGCGTCATATTGCGTTTGCACACACATGTGGGACCGCAATTGAGAACCGACCATAGGAACACTCCCCGGCCCCGCAGTCGGGTGAGTTAATAGAAGAGAGAGATGAGCGATAGTACGTCCATGCATGTGACCAGACTCCAACGGGCGGTTGAATTGGCTATCGTCTACATATCATGTAGGCTGTGTTGTATAAGGCTGTAGTTTTGATGAGAAATCTAAAAAAAAGGTTTCTTGTCATCTCGCAATATTAGGTGTCATGTGCTCCGGATCACTGCGAGGATTAAACAGCGACAACTGAGTTCCTCCAAGGAACTGGTCATTGGGGGCACATACACGAAGACTACTCGGCTGCCATCTAGGTCAAAATGGCTATGTTAATTACGACATCTATTGATGGACCCCTTTTTTATGAGTTTATCTTTAATTTGAGCTTTGATCCTCGTCTAATTTCTTCGTCAGGATTCATGTTGTCTCCTTGGGGCAGTGAGGTTATGGTTTCTTGTCATGTGGCATTTTTTCGTGTTATATGTTAATCTGGTGCTTCAGATCAAAATGACGACAATTGCGCCTCTAGGGCACATGCATGAAGACTTCTGGACAGTCATTGATGAGGTCAAGACGGCTCTGCTAGATAAAAGAAAACTACTCCACTATATAGGCAGGAGCCTCTGCGCTTGCTTGCTAGTGTTCCTCTCTTCACACTATCTCGTCCTCTCCAGATCTAAACACGACAGCGGGAGCCATACTCTCTCTAGTCACCACTGGTCATAGATCCAGCCAGATCCTCTCCACCGGGGAAGGTGAGGAGGTGCAATGTTCATGCGGTGTTCCTCGGCGACGGCTCTTAACCACTGTCGATGTGTCCCGATCAGTGTGCTTTGTTGTTCTCTCCCACGCACGACCGGCTAGGGAGGGTCTCCGACCCCTTCTTCCTCGCTGTCGTAGTGTGGGCAGATACGGCCTCCCGCCGCCCACCTAGCGACATCCCAGCGACCCTCGGGTATAACTTCCTTCGAAACCAGTCTTGTTGTACTTCCCCAGCTCCTAACGTCGCTGCATTTGTATCTTTTACTATTTCTCAGGCCCCTTGTAGATAGGATCGATCGGCTGTTCGAAAGCCACCTAATTTTTTACTGTTAAGAGGTAAAACTAGTTCATGCACTCGAATCTAGTACTACTTAGTTCAAGTAGGGAAGAAAGGGGGTGGGGGTGGGGGAAGATTTGCTACTTAAATCAACGACTTGGTCGAAAGACAAATAATGGTGGCAAAAATTAGTAGAGACTGGCTATCCAACTGGTCTCCTGGTGTAGTAGGGAAATAAAGGGTTACATAGTACAAAGTCAATATAAACCGATCTATTGGTTGAAAAAGGAAAGAAAGTGGGGACTCGGGGACAAGTCAACAGAGTATGTCCAGCAGTAGATTTGCTAGCCTCACACAGTATAAGGAGGCTATACCAAACAAACATGGGACCAACCCAGATATCCTGTTCTGTTGTTTGTTGCCCCGAGCCCCTCTTATGTAATATCACTGGTAGAATGTAGCAGTCGCGTTGTTAAAAGTAAGGACATGTTAAACCAATGTTGTTTTCAATGTAATGCCTCCATTAATATGAATCAGTGGCACTGTTTTTCATGTCATGCTAAATTTCCCATTAAGATATGTTGCTTCTTTTTGTTTGAAATGCAACTTCCTGGTCCGCCTACTCTCCCATGCCCAAATACCAACTCTGTAGTAGTTGTTAATGTAATGTTGCTGGTAAAATGAAGCAATGCCACCATTAAAGTAATGTCGTATTTAACGGTTGTTATAGTTAACCCTAATGCCCACACTAATATCTAGCAATGTTGTCGCTTTAGAAATTGCCATTGTCTTTGTAGGATTACCATTCAGATAAGGAACATGCTTCTTTTCATTTGATGTATGTTTCATCACTTGTTAGTCACCCTCCTTTCCACCTTTTTGTGCAAACAGAGATATACATTTCACGCTTGATCTTATTTTTACTGCAAAAATATAGTTGAATAGTCCACGAGCTTCACAACAAACCTTGATGTTGCTCAATTTTATTGCAACTAATGAAGAAGAAGTTGCTAGCTCGTGGGACATTGCTTCATTTTAGGTGAACTGCACGAAAAAGTCCCATGAATTGAATCATCCATGTTGGTGACTGGTGTCATCCCTTCTACGATGGGGTTGACTGTAGATATGGTCCCATCATGAAGTATGTTCCTTTTTGGTCCGACCTTTTGCCAAAGATCCAGCATGTTGAGTCTGCTCTTGTGCTATATTTTGGCACTAACATGATAAAGCGGTAATGTTATCATTTTGCACCTTAATCTAGTGGCACTATTAATTCGAGGCAATGTTTTGGCACCGCTAGAGCCACTGATTTTTTTTATATATCGAAAGAGGGGGTTCCTCTGATTTCATTAAAGAAACCCAACCATAGAGAACCATTATCCGACAACATCTCAGTGTAAACAGGCAGTTATGCAACTACTACTAGAACAGACTGAGTACTAGCAGGAGACAAGTTTGCCACATAAGCTTGGCAGGTAGGGGGGACGCAACACCAGCTCGATCAAGTTTGAAATACAACCCAAATGCTACCACAAAAACATCAGGGGGGTAGATAGGGACTAAAAGAGCCAGCTTCAGCATCCCAGTCTAAGCACCCCCGGCCTCCATCCTTGCGACGCACAGTACACCTCGCTTGCCACCCGCTCGACCCTAGTGCCACTGATAAAATGAAGTAATAATACAGTTAAAAAAGAGCGAGTGTCCTGTCTATCATTTCATTTCCAATGTAGATAAAGAAAGTGCTTCTCTTTGTTAGTATATGTTTCATTAACTAGTCCCATTGTTAATGCTTAAGCATTTCTGCAAACTGGGGTGCTTAATTCTAGTTGATCTGCACAAAAATAGAGACTGGAATGTCTCAAGGCCCCTCCTTGTACTACAGTTGTACACTGATGTTCATCACTGGCAGAAGGTGTATCAAGGAGAATTGGGTCGATTTCCAGTATGAGGCCTACTATATGAGGCGTCGCAGGGCCCATCTTGACTTTGCAGCATAGCATACTATGATACTATCGTTGTACTCTATTCCAATTATTAGTCTATGTTTCATCAACTAGTGCCACTATAATGTAATCACGCTTTTTCGTTATCTGTGCAAACAGGGTTATTCAGTTACATCTTGGTGGAACTGCACAAATGTAGGGATGGAACCAGCATATATGTAGAGTGCAAGGTGTGCCAAGTGAAAATTACCGACACCAACCATGCTCCATGCAAGCATTGGAATCCACCACCACTAGTGGGATGTGTGGCGCTCTCTGTGGACGGATATTTCTCGGTAGCAAATCCTATAACCAAATACTAGTAGCTTATATTGCGAGTTTTCTAGGGAGTACTCTTTTCTGAAAGAAGCACCAATCTATTTTTCTTTATTTGTACATAGTTTCACAAGTTTATTTTTGGTACAGAGCTATTTTTGGGTGATTGGTGTAGTACTCGGAGACTAATTGTAAGCATGTTCATTAGCTGTCACACTAATTGTAAGCACGAGCAGATGGAAGATTAGGTCAGTGCGAAGCTTACCTTAAACCCTATCGCCACAGATGAAACGAGACGAGCGTTGAGGGAACCGTGGAGAATGGTGGGGAAGCGACGTCGCGCCATCCGGCCTCCTCTTCCAGTGGTAGAACGAATACTCCTGTGGCTCCAGCTGGCTCTGCATCCTCACGAAAGGCACACCATACTTGATCGATTCATTATCCTATGGATGCTCCACCTTCGACCTATACGGCCTCCACCTCCGCCTGACTTTCACCTCGTGGGGGTGTTTTTGCAATGGAGAAGAGGGAGAGGCGAGATGGTGGTCTTACAATGGAGAAGAGGGAGAAGCGAGATGGTGGTTTTGCAATGCAGAAGATGGAGAGGACAGGGGGTGGTTTTGCAATGGAGAAGAGGGAGAGGCGAGATGGTGGTTTTGGAATGGAGATGATGGAGAGGAGAGGAGGTGTTTTGCAAAGGATAAGAGGGAGAGCAGCATGCGGCAGCGAGGATTGGACGATAGGGCCGACAAGCTGTGACTGGATCAAAATCAAAATCAATTTACCCTTCAATTAAGAAAGAAACCCCACATTAACTAGTCTCCCTTTTATTCTAGGTCATAATTGACCATGATTTCACAAATAAAATATATGTTATATGTTGCAAAAATAATATAATTCGAAAGTACATTCAGATGCGAACCAAATGATACAATTTTTGGTGTCATGCATTCAATTTTGCTTGTCAAATACAGTACATGGTCAAACTTTGACCCAAAATACACAAAACAAAAAATACTTCCAAGACCAGCGCCGCTCCTCTCGTCTTAAACCACCGCCACTCCTCTCTTGTTCCAATCTAAATCCAGCGCTGCTCCTCTCCTCTTCCATTTCAAAACCACCGCCCCTCCTCTCCTGTTCCAATCCAAAACCAGCGCCGCTCCACTCCCGTTATAATCCAGAACCAACGCCGCTCCTCTCCTCTTCCATTCAAAAGCCACCAGCGGCGAGTGAAGATGTTGTGGAGAAGTAGATCGATGGAGGAGTACACTCCGATATGTGAGGATCGCAGATGGCGACCCTGTGAAGCTAGCTAGGATGTTGGAGATACAGTCTTGGTTTGACAACAAGGACCAACTAGCAGCGATGATGACATCCATGGCCAAATATCTGCAACAGAGCGAAAAGGAGGCGATACTCCTGAAGGGAGTCATGCGGGAGTACATAGAGCTGCTCCTTTGGGCCATGAGAAAACATATTCAATGAATCCGATCGTGAGGTAGTGGTGGTGGGAGTATCGATTCCAGATGGAGCATCCACCAGAGATTGAAAGATCGAGCATCTACAGGGTGTTGTTTGTGAGGGTGTCGTGCTAGAGTGAGCCGCTGGAGCCTTCGTCGACTAAACCCAACTGCAAGTGGAGAAAAGAAGTTGGCCCAATGATGCTTCCCCGCCACCCTCTCCCTCACCATGCACATCGTCTCATGGGGCGGCTACCTGCCACCGAGGAATAGGAGGGGACTGCCCCCAACCCAATAGTCGGTCAGGTTGTGAATTGTTAGGAGGAGGTTAGGGTTGTCAGTATTTGCATGTTGTGAATTGTGTTTTGTGTTGTGTATTTTGAGAGTACTTTCAGAGATGAATGTCTTTTGAATTTCAAATTTGCAGTATTGAGCATATGAAGTATTTTATGAATTCTAAAGATCTATTTTTAGCACTTAAAAATGTAGTTTCATATAGAAGTGCAGACACTGAGATTCTCAGAAAAGAAACTACAAGTTTCAGTTTTAGATATGAAACTGCAAGTTTCAGTTTCAAATAAGAAACTACAAGTTTCAGAGGCAGAGCATATATATTAACACACCCTTTTCAAATAGGGATAACATCATGTTGGAAGTTCTATTCATGGTCAAAAATGGAACTACAACCAATTAACATCATGCTGATCAACATTCATGCATAGCACATCTTCATATGATGCACAGTCAAAAAGATAAGCTATTTTCAAAATTCCCACACAATGTCGAGTGTGTGAACAACAGAGAAAATGTGGGATGAAGTTTTGAGAAGTGTTGGACGTGGTGTGCGTAGATGACAACGAGGACCCACATGTCATCAATGGCAGAGGCAAAAAAATTGGAGATATTTTCACTACATCAGGTGGAATCGAACCCGGGCAGAACAGCGGTCGGGAAATATCACCTGGCCACTGGGCTAGTTAAGTAGTTTTGGTAGAAATAAGGCACTACATTCTAGTATGCCTTCGCCAGCTTTGGTAGTTCATTCTCGTCCTCCGCCTTTGTGCGCTTGCTACAACGCCGCTGTCTGCCGTTGTGAACATGCTGAGCAAACAAGAGGAATATGGAGAGGACTATACATGGAGAGGCGGACAGTCTGGACCCACCAAGTCTATGGCCGTACGCAAGCAAGTGCCTCATTGAAAAAAAATACTTCCTCCTAGTGCTATACTAACGTTGGGGCCCACGGGTTTGTCAACATAGTTACATTTTTTGAGGTGCCTCAACGTAGTTACTAAATGAGATAAATATGCAATGAAGTCGGGGAGCTGGCAGGTATCATTTATTATCAGTGGGCTAACAAGTATCAGCTTGGTTGTGGGCTGCCCCGTCTAGGCTTTCTTTTTTAACATGCGTAGCCCACGACATGCCGGTTTGTATTTTCTTGAGGGTCGTCATGTATCGACCTGCCTATGGACCTCCCATCCTAGGTTTTATTTTTCCTGAAACATTCGCAACCCAACTTATGTATTTTTTGAAGAAAACGCAGAGGTCCGTTCTATTGTTCTATATAAGAATAGGAACGCCAGGTCCAACTTATGTTTACCATCTAACTATATTATATATATATATATATATATATATATATAATTTTATATACTATTATATATTATTGTTATTGTCATCATATATTCCAAAAATACTCACATATACAAGAAAACAATATCCCACGTCTTATTAACTTATAAAAATAATTTTTTAACAATGAAATCCTGGATTTTTTTACATTAAGGCAATGAAAATCCTGGTGATTTTGTACAAAGGCTTGGTAAGATTTAAGGACCCATGTAATAATAAATCACTTATTATTTAAATATATTTATAACAAAATGCTCAGCCCCTATTTATTTTTTGACAACATTGTTGCGCCCAACCCAACATTATAATTAGAACTAGCCCAACAAAATCATGTATTTCAAGAAAGTGCAAATGGGCTGTAATTTTTTAGGAAAGAAATAAATGGGTCACATGGACGCAACATTATTATTTTAGCTAGCCCAACCAATTCGTGTATTACGAGAAAGTGAAAATGGGCTGTAGTTTTAAAAAATGGGCCGCATGGACGCTACATTATCTGTTCACCCAACCCAGCAAATGGACTGTAATTCTAAAAAAAGATGAAATGGACTGTAAATTCTGAAAAAATGGGTTGAATATGTGCCACATTTTTGGGGGCTGGAATGTGGTCCAATAGGTTGAAGCCAATGCAAGTCGTTGTCTACTTAGTCAACAAATGATTGTGACATCGATAATCGTTGGATTTACATCCAACAACCACAGGGTGAAATGGCACATATAGTTAGGGCCTTCCACCAATTTTGAGCTCATTTGGGAAAAGTTGCCAATGTAACTTTTGTAAACCCTAGAAATCCATAGAAATACATTTACCAAGATCTAGTCATGCAAAACCATTCCCCTTGATGCACCACTTGGTGTAGTGTCATCATTTGGGCTTTTGAGCATGACCACAAAGTTTGGGGGCATTTGGAGTAAGTTGGCAATGTAGAGTTGTTCAAACTTGAATCTGGACAGAGATGGTTTTGGGGCACTTTGGTGAACCAAAATAGTTTGGATTGAGCTGAAACTTTGCATGGTCATCATATTATGCATATGTGACCTGCTAAAATTTTCCTGGATTTATTGGAAAATATTTCTTGTAGAAATATTTCAAATACTTGGAATGGACGGAAATGGTTTTGGAGGGTTTTGCCCAATATTTTGAACATGACCATGTGCTTAAACTCTTATATATGGAAAATATATGTCCACTGAGTTTCCCTGATTTTTCTCAAATATTTTTGAAGCATTTAAATAATTTTAACCTATTAAAGACCATTTCTGGCCTAAAGAAAAAGCCTTTAAATAAAATAGGAAAATTAATTTTTAAAATTATATTTTTGTGGTTTATGGGGGTACAAGACACACTCAAAATCAAATGGAGTGAAGTGCTCAACACAGCAGCGAAGCACGGCGGTAATCGCCACATCAAGAGCTACCCAAAGCAGAAGTTGCTACCTGAATTCGACGAGGTGGCCTTAGATCCCTAGCAACCAAAAATTAAAACGGCCATCTGGCCGGATAGACGACCTCACGGCCAACATAGAGCAGCGAATAACACTGCACATAAGCCAATACGCGATCCACGTGAGGGCTCGCATCAAAAGGATGGCGCAACCAGATCCATTTATGGACCGCGCAAGCGCGCTCCACCATACGATGCAACACAACAAACATCCGAACATCACAGTACACCCAGATACAGGGGTGCCACACACCCCCTATGTTTCACCGATAAGGTGCTGGACCATGAATTTCCAGAGGGATTTAAACCCGTAAGCATAGAGGCATACGACGGAACAACAGACCCTGGGGTTTGGATTGAGGACTATATCCTCCATATCCATATGGCTCGAGGAGATGATCTCCACGCCATCAAGTACTTACCCCTCAAGCTCAAAGGGCCAGCTCGGCACTGGCTTAAAAGCCTCCCCGAAAGCTCCATTGGAAGCTGGGAAGAGCTTGAAAACTCTTTTCAGGCGAATTTTCAAGGGACTTATGTCCGGCCTCTGGATGCGGACGATTTGAGTCATATAACTCAACAGCCTGGAGAGTCAGCCCGAAAGCTTTGGAACAGGTTTCTTACCACAATGAACCAAATAGTCGACTGTCGGGACGCTGAAGCCTTGGCGGCCTTTAAGCTCAGCGTCCGAGACGAAAGGCTTTCTAGACACCCCGGCCAAGAAAAACCGAGAATAATGGCAGCATTAACAAGCCTCATGACCCGCTTTTGCGCGGGCGAGGACAGCTGGCTAGCCCGATGCAGCACCAGCGACCCAAGTGCATCCGAAGTTAGAGACGGAAACGAGAAATCACGACGCAGTAAAAATAATAAGTGTCGGAATAAAGAAGACAACCCGAAGAGCACGGCGGTAAATGCCGGATTCAGAAGCTCTCGGTCAGGTCAGCAAAAGCCGCCCTCTAAAGGCGCCAGAGATAAACTGTCTAGCTTAAACAAAATTCTGGACCAAATATGTCAGATCCATAGCACTCCCGATAAACCTGCAAATCAAACCCACAGAGAATGTTGGGTCTTCAAGAAGTCCGGCAAGCTCAACACCGAACATAAGGGGCAGGATACACCAAGCGAAGATGAGGATGAGCCTCGCAAGCAAAACACTGGGGAACAGAAGAAATTTCCACCAGAAGTCAAAACAGTAAATATGTTACACGTGATAAAGGGGAGAAGCAAAGTGGCACTCCCAGACAAACATGCCCAAGGGCGTATCACCGCGGAGTTCTGCCACTAGCCGTCTCAACCGATCACCTTCGACCATCAGGATTACTCAGCAAGTATCCAGAATGCAGGGTGGGATGCCTTGGTATTAGATCCAATAATTGGCGGATACCACTTCACACGAGTCCTGATGGATGGCGGCAGCAGCTTAAACCTGATATATCAGGACACAATCCGCAAAATGGGGATAGACCCAACGAAAATTTGCCACAACAATACTACCTTTAGAGGAGTAACGCCAGTCCCATTGGCTCATTGCACGGGCTCCCTGCTACTAGAAGTTATATTCGTCTTCCCCGATAACTTCCATAGCGAAAGTTCAACCTTCCACATTACTCCGTTCCACAGTGGCTATCAAGCACTACTTGGACGCGAAGCTTTCGCTCGCTTTAATGCAATACCGCATTACGCTTCCCTCACACTTAAGATGCCCGGTCCATGTGGCATCATTACAGTAAATGGAAATATTGAGCGATCCCTGCACGCCGAACAGAGTGCGGCTGCCTTGGCAGCCACACACTAAAATGGCCTCACCAACTAAAGCATTCGATAGGTCGTCAAGACCACGGACACGGTTAGACGAGTCCGGCAGCTATATGTAATTCATACAGGTTTGATGGCCACACCCCTATTACAAATACAAGGGGCTCAACGCACACAGACAAGTGGCAATTTTTACTCATCTTGAACTGTAGATGGTTTCTTTAAACCCACCTTTTTGCATGACAACTTTTCACCTAAGTTCTTCTCTTTTACAGATGACAATCGTGCTACACCCATCCAGGATACGACACAACGGAGACACAGGCACAGACATGAAGCAGGGACCCGTTCCAAGGATTCTTTTTAGATTAAGACCCCGCATCAACCTTTTTTACTGTCTCTTGTTGATACACATCCCTCGGATTCTTAGTACAATTGAGAAGGATGCTGACGTCTTGGCATGTAGCCACGTCAGAACAATGCACGTACCTGGACACTAGGGGATTCTTACAAAGGGCACTATTTGGGCCCGATTTACACCATAAAGACCGAATACCTTAGGGAGTGTTCGGCGTCGCGAGTTTGGCCTTATATGCATCAGCTCCGAATCGTGTCTTGGGTCAAATGTTGGGTTTGCCCGGCTCCTGTATTTTGCTGCCTTACGTTCCGCTATATCGGCTAAGGCGGCACTAGGAGAACTACTGCGATTGTGCCCTGGTTCATCCGGACGAGCACCTCAGTAGAGAAAGCTGAAAACTGACTGTCATGATATAGCGCGAGACTGGTCAACCACTCGATGACCTATCGAAATCCTAGAATTCCTCCGCCTTAACAAAGGGCCGTTTCCCGGCCGGGCATGTACGCACCCCAAACTCGGGTGAGTGCGGCGCCACTAGGGGCTATATAGTAGCCCCACTGTCAAACTCCTATGGCTAAGTGAAAGTGTTAAAGCATTATAGTCTGGTTGCCTAGTTCGCTACGCGCTCACCTCCTTAGTTGGACCAAGACGTTGGATTATGTGTGAATACGCGTCTTCTGCGAACACCCCCGCATTATATGAGTGGGGGCTGAAGCCAACGACTCCAATCTTTCAGGTTATATACATGTATACATAAAACAGCCGCACAGGAGGCATCACAATACTTTCCGGCAAAAGTATAAATACAGCCTTGATAAAATTAATAAAACATTGTTTTTACAATGGGAATACATGTCACCCTCAAGAACTTCTTAAAAATAGTGCTCGGCAGCCACGCGGCCTATGGCCGAACTCTGCGTCGCGACAGTGGTAGCATCCATCTCCACCCAGTATGCTTTGACAAGGGCAAGGGCAATCCGCGAGCCTTCTATGCACACCGACCTCTTCATCGCATGATGCGCGTCACCGCACCAAGGAACTGCTACACCAGGCTAAAATAACTGCTCGGTTTTGGCCTTTCCGGCCACACCTCATCCATGACAGACCTCATGGAGAGTCCGGACAACCTATTGAGTTCGGCCCATTCGGCTAACTGATCGGTCAATGGAGGCGGACGCTCCAGAACATTAAACTGTGACCAGAACAGCTTGTCCACTTCCCGGTCTGTTTGATCTCGGAAGTATCCGGCCGCATCGACAGCGCTCGCCGCCAAGTCCAGATATGCGTCTGCCGAACTCCACAGCCGATCCCGAGGGGCATACCGCGGAAATCCAAACTTCCTCCGCAGCAAAAAGGGCTTCCCAGCCACAATGTCACAGGCTTCACGCAGCTCCTCCTTCTTCGCTCTCATGGCAGAACGGGTGTCTTTGGTCGCCATCGTGGCCTTTTCAAGGTCCGTCGCCTTCGCTTGGTTTTCTTCTTCAAGGAACTGGCAATGGTCGGCAGTGTCTTTTAACTTTACAGCCATCTTGGCCATTTTCTCTTTGCTCTCACAATGCGCGGCCTTCTCGGCTCTTAACTCTTCGGCCGCCTTCAAAGCAGCCGCATTACTACTCTTTGCTTGTTCTTTGGCTCTGGCAAGTTCCGCCCGAAGGGTCTCCACGGTGGCAGCTCCATCTGCAGTCACAAAATATTAAAGATACTGGCATCACGCTGTTCTTACTATGTGACATTCACCAGAAAATATCACTTACCATGTGCCTCGTCAAGCCGCTTGTTAACAAGCTCGATGTCGGCATCCGCTGCATCCAGTTGCCGATTTGTTCGGCAAACTCATGAGTCCAGCTAGCCACTGGAGCTTCCACTACCTGCACATAAAGGCGGTATTATTATTACCTGGGACTATGATCCTTTGTTTGACACCATTCTCGGTGACAACCAAAGTCTCAGGGGCTACTATCTACACAGGGCACACCTAAAAATGTGCGGTACTATCACAAAGGTATATCATTTTACGTACCTCAAAGCCCGTTAGTAGACTCATAAAGGCGTCATGTAACCCGCTTTCGGCGGAGGAAATCCTTTCCATCACCATGCCCATCAACGCACGGTGTTCTTCCGAGATGGTCGCTCGCTTCAGCAGATCCCTCAATACGTCCGACCGCATACCAAACGGCGTCGGACTCTTTTGTATGTCATCTTCAAGAGCCGGATGCTGGGGACTTCGGGTGATTATGGGATTATCTGCTGGCCTCACCGGATCCGGAGAGGCCCTTCGCGAAGACACTTCAAGGTCGCCCGCTTCTTGAGCGGGGGAGTCCGGGGGAGGCGTTTTGCTCTCCATAATCTCCGGAAGAAGGTCCCCTCAAGACGAGCTCTGTTGATAGGGGCTAAGACCCGAACTACAAGATAAACGCTCCGGTTATTTTCCTCAGAAGTAAAGTATAATATCTCTACCATTAAGTAAATTTTGATCACTTACGACTCGTTAGAGGGCTGAACCCCGCACGAACTTTGTGCGGCAAAAGCACCCTCCGAGACGGGACCCTCTGGTGGAGTTTTCTTCTCCTGTTTGGAAACCTTTGTTTCCGGATCATCAGAGGTAGTCCTCTTCCTCCCCCGAGGCAAAGGAATGTCAGACTCCTTCTCTTGGCTATCCTCCCTCACGGAGGCGCTTGTTCCCTCGGTGGAGGCCCGCTTTGGCCCTCTTTATTCCCCCCTTCATCTTCCTTTGCGGGCACCAGGTAAGGTGCAGGCTTGAGCATCTTTTCCAGCACCAGATTGTCCAAGCCTTCGGGAAGGGGAGCCAAACACCGGATCATCTTCGCCTTTGCAATCCAGTCCTGGTCAAAGAGCGATCCTTCAGAACGATGTCTTGATAAAATAAAGACAGTGTGTTCGGCTAGAGGGTTACTTACTTGGGCCGCGGTGCGGTTGGTGCTCAGGCCCACGTCCTTGGAGGTGTTCGGACACTCTATCTGGGGTCCGAAGAACAACTTGTACATCTCCTCATGCGTCAGGCCGAGGAAATTCTGAATAGCACGCGGTCCTTCTGGGTTGAATTCCCATAAACGGAGGGGCCGGCATTTGCAAGGCTAGACTTGACGAACCAAATGACTTGAACTACCATAACCAAACTAAAATCTCCCTCGAAGAGATCCCGGATGCGGCTCTGTAGTATGGGCACATCCTTGGCTGGACCCCAGCTCAGCCCCCTGCTGATCCATGACACTAGTTGTGGTGGAGGGCCCAAGCGAAAGGCGGGGGAGCTACCCACTTGGCACTTCTGGGAGCGGTGATGTAGAACCACTCCCTTTGCCATAATCCGGACACCTCTGAAAAGGAACCTTCTGTCCACGGAGCTCCAGCAATCTTGCTTATTAATGCACCTCCGCACGCTGCATACTGCCCCTCGACCGTCTTCGGCTTCACATCAAAGGTCTTGAGCCACAGGACGAAGTGAGGGGTAATGCGGAGGAAGGCCTCACATACGACAATAATGCCGAGATGTGGAGAAAGGAATCCGGGGCTAGATCGTGGAAATCAAGCCCGTAATAGAACATCAAACCCCTTACGAAGGGATCCAGAGTGAGGCCTAGTCCTCGGAGGAAGTGGGAGATGAACACGACGTCTTCGTTGGGTTCGGGAGTAGGGACGAGCTGCCCTTGGGCGGGCAGCCGATGCGGGACTTCGGCGGTCAAGTATCTTGCCTCCCTCAACTTCTTGATATGCTCTTCCGTGACGGAGGAGGGCATCCACTGGCCCTGGATGCTGGATCCGGACATGATTGAAGGTTCGGAGCACCTGACCTAGGCTTTGGGTGTTAGAACTCGAGGCGGGGAAGGATTCGATTGAGCATGGGAGGAAAAAAGTAAAAACCTTGACCCTTTATAAAGAGGGTGAATATCAAGCATCCTCCTCGTGGCCGTTTGGCACTTGCCTAAAATCTAGGAGTCCTAGGCGAGGTTGGGTTACCCACGCCCGTATTGATGAGAATCCCGTAATAAGGGGGACACGATCTCTGCTTTGACAAGTCGTGTCAAAAAACTGCCTCGCGTTATGTGCGGGGCTAGTTAAAAGAAACGGTTCGAATAATCACCGGGCCATGGCATAATGTCGTGTTGCCAAAACAAGTCAACAGATTAGATTTGTGGAAATATTATTCTCTCTACGGTGGTATGTGGAACTTATTTTGCAGGGTCGGACACAATCCTTGTATTTAAATTCTTCTGTGGTGTATTCGGAGGAGGAACCCGCCTTGCAATGCCGAAGACAATACTGCGCGCCGGACTCATCGTCATTGAAGCCTTGTTTAGGGGCTACTGAGGGAGTCCTGGATTAGGGGGTCTCCGGACAGCCGGACTATATCCTTTGGCCGGACTGTTGGACTATGAAGATACAATATTGAAGACTTTGTCTCGTGTCCAGATGGGACTCTCCTTGGCGTGGAAGGCAAGCTAAGCAATACGGATATGTATATCTCCTCCTTTATAACCGACCTTGTGTAACCCTAGCCCCCTCCGGTGTCTATATAAACCGGAGGGTTTTAGTACGTAGGACAACATACAATCATACCATAGGCTAGCTTCTAGGGTTTAGCCTCTCCGATCTCGTGGTAGATCAACTCTTGTAATACTCATATCATCAAGAATAAATCAAGCAGGACGTAAGGTTTACCTCCATCAAGAGGGCCCGAACCTGGGTAAAACATCGTGTCCCCTGCCTCCTGTTACCATCCGCCTTAGACGCACAGTTCTGGACCCCCTACCCGAGATCCACTGGTTTTGACACCAACAGTCTCCAACCCGGAAGGTCACATCTCGCCGACGTGAGTCACCGTAGCTCTTCTGTCTATACTTGGCCGTCTCCAAACGCTCCCTGACATGTTGGACTTGCTCTTCTACTTCTCGGAGGATATCAGGCCCAAAGACTAGTCCTTCTCCGGTCTCGGACCAATTGAGGGGAGTAGGGCACTTCTGTCCGTATAGCACCTCAAATGGCACCATCTAGAGGCTTGACTAATAACTGTTGTTGTAGGAGAATTCAGCAAATGGAAGGAAATCTTCGCACTTAGCTCCATATGCTAAGACACAGGCCCGGAGCTAGTCTTCGAGTATCTGATTCACTCGTTTCGTCTGACCTCCAGTCTGTGGATGGAAAGCAGTGCTGAAGGACAACTTGGTTCCCATGGCCTCTTGGAACTTCTTCCAGAACCTTGAGGTAAACTGGGTTCCACGATCTGACACAATCTCCTTTGGAACACCATGAAGGCTTACGATTCTGTTGATGTACATGCTGGCTAGCTGGTTTCCCTTGTAAGTCATCTTGACAGGAATGAAATGGGCTACTTCGGACAAATAATCGACTATGACCCAGATGGAGTCATGTCCCTTATTTGACCTGGGTAATCCAGTGATGAAGTCCATTCCGACTTTATCCCATTTCCATTCAGGCACCTTGAGAGGCTGTAACAATCCAGCGGGTCACTGATGTTCAACTTTGACCCTTTGGCATATGTTACACTTAGCGACGAAAGTGGCTATCTCTCTCTTCATGTATAACGCCCCGAGACCGATGTGCCAGGTGTCTTGCTGTTATTCATTGTCTTTGCCATGTCATTCGTTTGAGTGTTGCATCTTGTCATGTCATCATGTGCATTGCATCATCATGTTTTCAAAACTTTCATCTGTCCAGGTCTCCCCGTTCCTTCCGTTGTCCGTTCTGAGTCCAGACACACTTGCACGCTCCCGCAGCACGTCCGAGATATTATTTTATAAGTGGCCAGAAAATGTTCTCGGAATGGGTTGAAAGTTGGCTTGCGGTGTTGTTGTGTTGTAGGTAGACCGTCTGCCAAATTTTCATCGTGTTCGGAGTCCATTTGATACCCTAACGGATAACTATAGCAGCAATATAGCCGGTCTTTTCGTTGGACATTTTCGGTCTCCGGAAACAGTCGCCGGGTCTCTCTCTCTCTCTCTGTGTCTCTCTCTTCTTTTCTCTCAGCTCGAGCCCTTCTGCACAGCCCACAAGTTCCAATCGACCCCTCGCATGCGTGTCCGAAACTGTCCTGAACCCGACTCGAATAATCCTCACCGTTGGGTCCGGAACATCCCCAAACATCTACAAAATATCACCGTTTTATTATTTGGACTCCCTAGCCTATTCTTTCCGAACCGTCCAATTTTGATCGGAGGCTCCAGATAGCCCCTAACCAAAATCCAGTGCATTATATATAGACCTAGGCAGCAACCCTAAAATCTAGGGGGTTTGTCCCATCGCCGCCGCCACTCCACCGAATCCACAACGGGATCCTCCCATTCCTCCTCCCACCAACTGCTGCTCGAGCCCGAGCTCTTCGGTTCGAAGCCGGCAGAAAACCCCGCTGCCTCAATCGAGAGTTTCCTCCTCCCTTTTTGATCCAGAGGAGTGGAGATCCTCCTCGCTCTCCCGAAGCCCTTGCCTCCTCTCTCGTACACCAGGAACAGTGCCGCCCCTCTTCTTCCCGTGCTTCCTCTCCTCTCGCCCATCCCTGACCTCTCTCTTCCCCTTCGCAGGTGCTCCGCTCACCATGGCTCCGAGCTCTGCCGCACCAAGTCCGTCCCCGCCTCGTCTCTATGTTGCAGCGAGCCGCCGCCTGCGTTGATCCGCTGTTGCTCGTCTTCAACGAGCCGGCCAAGCCCCAGAAACGTTGGCCGCCCCTTTCCTCCTCACGGGTCCTGGACCCCTGTGCCCCGTCACCGGCGTCCGGCGCCGCCATGGATTCGCGCCAAGGGTTCCTCACCTCCGCCCGGTTCCTCTCGCGCCGTCGCCCTGCTTCCCCTGATTCGAATGAGGAGACGAGGGCCTCGCCGCACTCATTGACCGCATCGCTCCCAGCTTCCTCTTCGCGCTCGTGGCCCACTGCAGCCTCCCCGCAGCCCAGACCTGCAAGGCCCAGGGCCCGCCTCTGCGTTGCCATCGCCATGGGCCGCCAGATCCACAAGCCTCTCCGCAAACGGGCCGAAGCCCATGGTTGAGCCGCCCCAGCACCTGCCCTGTTTCAGACTCAGCCCAGTAGTGTTTTTTCCTACTGCTGCAATTTAGCTATTTTCTAGAAAACTGTTGTTTCATAGATTAGTCCCTCTAGTTCATGCATTTCATAACTCACCAACCGTGCATCATATTAAAATAATTTATATGTGAAATATGCTTAGTTTTTCATCTAGTTTCATAATTTGTCATTTTCATCCATGTTTAAAATGCTTAAAATGATGTTTGTTTAAATTTGCTTGAATAACTTGCTAAAATGATTTAATTCATAACTATTTAATCGTAGTTCGGATTTAATCAATCTTTATATGTAACTGGGGTAGAAAAATGCCTAGTTTAACATGGTGGCATCACTTTGCATGTTTAACAACTATAAAATATGGTTTAGGGCAGAACAGTACCAAACCTAATATATGCATATGAGGATTTTCTGGAATTGTTGTTCGTTGTTTCTGGCCTCATTTAAACTTGACTAGATAGGTAGTTTTACTTTGATTCACCCTCTTCCATGTTTAACAACATTTAATATTGTTGGTTACATAAACAAGATCGAACTAAATAACTTGAATGTGGTGTTTCATCAATATGCAACGGAGTTGCATATTGAGCTCCACTTAATTTGTAGAATTGTTTGTGCACTTTTCCATGCCTTGCTTCATTAAACCGGACATGCATCATACTTGATTGTGCATCATGCCATGTTTATGGGATGGTTGTCTAGTATGTTGTTTGCTTCTTTCCGGTGCCGCTTCTTCGGGTTAGGTCCATTATCGTCGCGTTTGTGAGGATCCGTTCGACTACGTCTGTTTGTCTTCTTCATGGACTCGTTCTTCTTCCTTGCGGGATCTCAGGCAAGATGACCATACCCTCGAAATCACTTCTATCTTTGCTTGCTAGTTGCTCGCTCTTTTGCTATGCGTATGATGCGATACCTACCACTTGCTATGTCATGCCTCCCATATTGCCATGCCAAACCTCTAACCCACCTTGTCCTAGCAAACCGTTGTTTGGCTATGTTCCTGCTTTGCTCAGCCCCTCTTATAGCGTTGTTAGTTGCAGGTGAAGATTGGAGTTTGTTCCTTGTTGGAACATGTTTTACATGTTGGGATATCACAATATCTCTTACTTTAATTAATGCATCTATATACTTGGTAAAGGGTGGAAGGCTCGGCCTTATGCCTGGTGTTTTGTTCCACTCTTGCCGCCCTAGTTTCCGTCATATCGGTGTTATGTTCCTGGATTTTGCGTTCCTTACACGGTTGGGTTATAATGGGAACCCCTTGACAGTTCGCCTTGAATAAAACTCCTCCAGAAAAGCCCAACCTTGGTTTTACCATTTGCACTAACAACCTACCACCTTCCCTTGGGTTCTGCAGACTCAAGGGTCATCTTTATTTTAAACCCCCGGGCCAGTGCTCCTCTGAGTGTTGGTCCAAACTAGAGCACCGTGCAGGGCCATCCCTTGGCAACTTGGGTTACGTCGGCTCCTGTACGCTTAGCTTATCCGGTGTGCCCTGAGAACGAGATATGTGCAGCTCCTATCGGGATTTGTCGACATAGCGGGTGGTCTTGCTGGTCTTGTTTTACCATTGTCGAAATGTCTTGTAACCGGGATTCCGAGTCTGATCGGGTCTTCTTAGGAGAAGGAATATCCTTCGTTGACCATGAGAGCTTGTGATGGGCTAAGTTGGGACACCCCTGTAGGGTTTTGAACTTTCGAAAGCCGTGCCCGCGGTTATGGGCAAATGGGAATTTGTTAATGTCCGGTTTAGAAAACCTGAAGTTTATCTTAATTAAAATGCATCAACCGTGTGTGTTACCGTGATGGTCTCTTCTCGGTGGGGTCCGGGAAGTGAACACGGTGTTGGAGTTATGCTTGATCGTAGGTTGATCTAGGATCACTTCTTGATCATACTCTCTCGATCGTGCCTTTGCCTCTCTCTTCTAGCTCTCATTTGCGTATGTTAGCCACCAAATATGCTAGTCGCTTGCTGCAGCTCCACCTCATACTTTTACCCTTCCTATAAGCTTAAATGGTCTTGATCGTGAGGGTGTGAGATTGCTGAGTCCCCGTGACTCACAGATTACTTCCAAAACCAGCTTGCAGGTGCCGATGATGCCGTGTAGGTGACGCAACCGAGCTCAAGGAGGAGCTCGATGAAGTTCGTGTTCGTTATATTGTTCCGTTTCCCGTTGATCAGTAGTGGAGCCCAGTTGGGACGATCGGGGATCTGTGTAGCATTTGGGGTAATCTTCTTTTATTTTGGTTCCGTAGTCGTACCTTGATTGTATCTGGTTGATGTAATGCTTTATTCATGTAATTGTGTGAAGTGGCGATTGTAAGCCAGCTATGTATCTCTTTCCCTTATGTATTACATGGGTTGTGTGAAGATTATCTCAATTGCGACATTGCTTACAATGCGGTTATGCCTCTAAGTTGTGCTTCGACACATGGGAGATATAGCCGCATCGTGGGCGTTAAATCATGCCATGCCACCAGAATCTTTCCTTTAGGTCTTGATACATCTTGGTTCCTCCGGGGTGGATGGAATAAGGGGTGTCATGAGCTTCTTGCAAGATCAAATTCTTGAGCTCAATCTTGTTGGGTACGCAAATGCGATTCACCAATCCACACAATTCCTTGCTCATCCTCTGAGAATACTGGGGCCTTGCCTGCCTTGATCTTCCTCTTGACGCCTTCAATACTTTCGTGTCCCTTCTGAGCTTCCTTAGCATCATCCACGAAGGTAGGCCTAACCTTGAGGTTGGCCAAGAATCCTGGTGCAACCAGTTCCAACCCGAAGCTTTCAAGTTCTTCATACAAGGCGTGTAGCCTTTCCTTAATCATAGCATTCAAGGAACAAGCCTTTCTGCTTAATGCATCTGCTACCACATTAGCCTTTCCAGGGTGGTATTGAACACTTAGATCATAATTCTTGATCAATTATAGCCATCTTCTCTGCCTCATGTTCAATTCCTTCTGAGTAAAAATATACTTCAGACTTTTGTGATCTGTGTATATCTCACACCGCTTCCCTAGGAGGTAATGTCACCATGTCTTCAGGGCATGAACCACTGCTGCTAACTCAAGATCATGAGTAGCATAGTTCTCTTCGTGAGGACGTAGCTGTCTGGACAGATATGCTATGACTCTGCCTTCTTGCATAAGAACACCTCCAAGCCCGGCTCTCGATGCATCACAATCTATCACAAATTCTTTGTGAATATCAGGTGTGGCCAGAACTGGGGCAGCGGTCAATCTCTTCTTCAGCTCCTAGAAGCTTTCTTTGCACTTCGGCGTCCATTCAAACTTCTTGTCCTTCTTCGAGAGCTTCGTCATGGGTCGGGCAATGCTTGAGAATTCTTCAACAAACTTGCGGTAATATCCCGCGAGTCCAAGGAAGCTTCTGACTTCCTTCACATTGCTCAGGGTTCGCCATTAAGTCACGGCTTGAATCTTGGTGGGATCCACTGACAATCCTTCGGCGATCAATTTATGACCCCAGAATCCAACCTCATGCAGCCAAAATTTGCACTTGCTGAACTTGGCCTACAGTTGATGCTCTCGAAGGTTGTCTAGGACCATCCTCACATGTTGCTCATGCTCTTCTTCCGTCTTCGAGAAGATAAGAATGTCATCAATGAAGACGACGACAAACTTGTCCAAATATTCCATGAAGACCTTATTCATGAGATACATAAAGTAAGGTGGGGCAATGGTTAATCCAAAGGACATGACCGTGCACTCATACATGCCATATCTGGTTACAAATGTCGTCTTCGGGATATCTTGGGGTCTGATTTTCAGCTGGTAGTACCCCGATTTGAGGTCGATCTTGGAGAACACCTTTGCCCCCATTGAGTTGATCAAACATATCTTCAATCTTGGGAAGTAGATACTTGTTCTTGATTGTAACTTCATTGAGGGAGTGATAGTCAATGCACAAGCGGATGGTACCATCCTTTGCCACAAATAGAACATGTGATCCCCAAGGTGAGGCACTAGGGCGGATAAATCCCTTCCTCAACTGCTCTTCCAGTTGCTTCTTCAACTCTGCTAACTCTTCTGATCCCATTCTATAGGGCTTCTTATAGATGGGTCCTGCCCGGGCATGAGCTCGATGATGAACTCAATGTCTCGGTCAGGAGGCATTCCTGGTAGCTCATTAGGAAACACATCGGGGTATTCACATACTACTGGTACTTTCTCCAATCCAACTTCAGTCAGACAGTTGACTTGGGTGGCTTGAGCAGAGGAGGGGTTGGAGGCAAATTTAACTTTGACTCCTTGACCATTGGTCACAGTGACAGTTCAGTTGGCACAATCTAACAAGCCTTGGTGCTTGATGATCCAATCCATTCCTAAGATCACATCCAAGCCTTGCGATCTTAAGATGATAAGGTTTGCTAGGAAGTCTACCCCATTAATGACAATCCTGACCCCTTTACATCATATCTTGGCTCTCATCTCTGCTCCGGGGGTTTGTACCACCATAGGGTTATTCAGGAGTGTAGGGTCATGCCACTTTTTAATGCAAACTTTTGGGTGACAAATGAATGTGTGGCTCCAGAATCAAACAAGACAGTTGCAGGTGCTGAGTTGACAAGGAACGTACCCAGCAGGACGTCTGGGTCTTCCTGGGCTTCTTCTGCAGTGACATGATTCACACGACCCTTGCCATTGTTGGGCGGGTTGCAGGGAGCTTGGTTCCTTGGTGTCATTCCACGACCTTGTCCTGGGTTCTACGCATTGGGGCGCCGTGCATCTAGCTTCTTGTTGGGGCAATTCTTGGAGTAGTGTCCAGGCTGACCACATCCAAAGCAAGTGACTTGATTGGGGTTGCTGCTCTTGCGGTATTGTTATTGGGGTTGTTGTAAGTTGGCCGGGGGTTGGCGTACTGCTGGGGCTGATAGTTGGTGCGGGGTGCAGGGGCTCTTGGCTACTGATTGGTTGGCTTGACCGGGGCTGGCTGCCACGGGCAAGGCTTATGGTTGTTGGAGCTACCCTTGCTGATCATCTTGCGCTTACGGGTATTATCCAGAGCACATTGCTTGTCCTGAAGGATCAGTGCCTTGTTCACCAGATCAGGAAAGGTTAGGCAGTCACACACAACAAGCAAGTACTGCAAAGTCTGGTTGAGGCCTTCCATGAAGCGCTCTCCTTTGGCAGCATCAGTGCTGACATCTTCAGGAGCATACCTTGACAAAACACTGAACTTCTGCACGTAATCCTTGACAGTGCTACTTCCTTGCTTCAAGGCTCAGAACTCACACTTCTTGATGGCCATAGTTCCGGAAGGAATATGGCCCTTGCGGAATTCTACCTTGAAGTCATTCCAAGTGATGTTTTGCCCAGCATGCATGACCTTGAATCCATCCCACCAAGCTCTGACAGTTCCCCCGAGACAGTGAGCAGCATATGCCACCTTCTCACGGTCCTTAGTGCAGCCGACTAGTTCCAGCAGATCCTCGATGGTGCAGACCCAGTCGTCTGCATCCAGGGGTTCAGCAGTCTCGATGAAGGTGGGTGGTGCATGCTTCTTGAACTCCGCCAACGTGGAACGTCCATTGCCGTTCCCCACCGGCTGGCGGTTGACAGCTTGAGCAATCATCTAGAGGGCTGCGGTGTTGGCTTGGCGTTCCTCTCAGAAGGCTTGGAGAAGTTGAGCCATGTCCATGTTTGGAGGTGGTGGCGGTGGTGGAGCTTGTCCTTGGGTTTGGTCCTGACTGGCTCCTGCTCTGGCTTCTTGCTGCTGGGTAGAGGTACCAGTACGTGTTACAACAGGCATCCTGTTGGAGCGGTCAAGGTCCCATGATTGGGATAAAATGAGGGAGAATAGTGTAGATGGGCTCCTAGTAAGGGGGTGGGTGTGACACAATTTTAAGTTAAGCAAGGGCTAGAAGGGCCAAACTCATGCATTAAAACCAAATGGGTGATGTAGTCATTTACAAGTTCCCGACGGGAGAGTACGACTTCCATCAAAACAAGTCAAAAGCAAACACAACACAACATGGTTTCATTCGAACCATTACATGGACTCGACTTCGCATAAGGGGTACATGACCTATCTTACCTTAAGGGCTATGGACTGGCCTATCCTAGTCTTGAACGGTGTATAAGTGGTGGAATGCTCGGTCGCGTATTCCGGCTCCTCTGGGTCTTCCTCCTTATATTCATCCGTCTTAGTTTCTTTGTCACTTGAGGGAGTGGGAGAGTGGAGGAGCTGAACACGGCGCTGCTTCGCTGGTGCCACCATGAAGAGGTTGCGCTAGTCCTTCGCAGTCATACGGCGTTGCTGAGATGATCCCTTAGCATGCGTAACCTGTGGGGGTTGCCCGCCTCGATAGGCAACAACGGGCTGTCCAGGGGGTGTACCATCCTTCTCGATCTTGTCCGCCTTTGCCTGAGCTAGGCGGAGGAGTTCCTTAGTCTCGTGGAGTTCCTTTCGGAGCTCCATCGACTCAAAGGCCAGATGCTGTGCCAAGCTGTCAGCACACAAGCTGAAGTAGGTCTGGAAACGAAGGTGAAGTCCTTTGTCCATGGGTGGGGCTGGTGCGCTGCTCTCGTCATCACCCTCCTTACGATAAGGCAGGTAACGAGTGGCTGGCTTGCTTGCCATCTGTGGCAGAAGATCCCGAAGGCGAGTCAGCGCCTTGAGTGCAGCAGTCCCAACGGTGAGGAGCAGGGTCGCCATCTGGGGTCCTTCAAAGAACCAACTCGTCGGAGAGTCGTTCGCCCTCACGACTACCTCTACATGATACTCCTTCTTGGTGCTGCTGATCCAGTGCTCGTGATAGGAGAAGGTGGGGGCTCGTGTGAACTTGCACTTCATGAGGCTGTCCTCAAGAAGCACGGGAAATCCGGTGGTCAGGAGGTCCTCGGGTACGACGACCATCTACAAAAGTGGAAGGGAGAGGGTCAATAGAGGAAGTGTGACCTATATTTGGAATGTCTTTCGAAAAAGATGGTATATAGTAGTGTTGGTAAAGAGTCTCATTCTAACTAACGTCCATGCTAACTAAGGCTTCCTACAGTCAGGATGGCTCTGATACCAGCTATGTGGGGACTCCGACTCATAAGTCATGATCACCGAATGCACGTGTACAGTGATCCCAGAGATCAATGCTTACTGAACACACAGAAGCTGAATAACAAGAGTCTTACATCCATACATACCGTCTTACATAAATTATGACCATTATGGTCAAGTCTTACATAGATAAAGCCACAAGGGCTGAATACCAAATAAACTTAAGCAGCGGAAATCTTCGTCAATAAGTAGAACCCATGCAATCTGCCTTAACCCTACATGCATTTTGACTGGGAAACATCCTAGTTCGCATGTTCGTCTCCAAAGAACTCTTCTTCGAACTCATGTTCTTCCATGCCTGGCCAATTAAATAACCAGTGGCAAGCCAATGAGTACTTTGAATGTACTCGCAAGCAACCCATGTTTTGGCTCAAGATACAACAGTGCATGACATAGGTAAATTTTTACAGAAAGCTAATTTTATTTTTATGACATGTTCAACCACTGGTAAATCATGCATCATATGATTTCAAGTAACCATAGGGACTAGTTACAGATATCAACATGAAGGGAGTGGGCTTCAACCCAACTCAATCATGTCAAGTCCTTGACTTGACCCAATTAGTTCTTCCCACTTATCCGAACACACACACATTGGTTTGTAAACAAGTGGACGTAGCCCAAGAGCGGTTACCCAACTGTCCTTGACCGTGGACACGGCTATTCGAATAGTTTTACACTCTGCAGAGGTTGCACACTTTACCCACAAGATCCGGGGAACTTCCGTGTCATCCACGACCCGCGGTACCTCAAATACCCGGGGCAAGCACCCGGTCACTATCTTTCCCTAGACGACACTAACATAGAGTCCACTCGATTGGTAGTAACCCCCGTGCCCATCATTTCACATCTTAAAATTGTGGAGCCTCACTCCCATATTCATCACATACCACAATCATGGGGTACCAACGGTGTGTCCGGTGCACTGTGAAAACAGTCATGTCCGCCCTACCTGGCACGACCCCATCCCGAGAGAGCGCAACAGCGACTCTCCCATCACTAGTAATGCGGGCTCCAAGCTAGTATCGGCCTAGGTAATCAATAATGCCCTTTCCCATATAAGGGTAGATTGGTTGCGCATGTAAGGTTGGAATAACGGTCGCAACTTAAATCTATCCATTTTGAAAACAACACACACTTGCCTCAGTACACCACTTCGTCATCAAGTGGTTACCCAATTCATTATCTCCTTCGGGCATAAGTGGCACCCGACAGGGTTCTGAAAAGTCTTTTGAAAACAATCTTGATTCCATCACCATGCATATGCCCAACCCTTTTGCGTAGCAGTTACTTAGCATCCTAACTACTCCCACTCGCATAACCCTCATAGAAAGGTAGGGTCATGCATCATGCAAGTGTCAATGAGAAAAGCAATGGAGGCAAACCACCTCAACTGGTCACCATTTTATCATGACTTCGATGCAAGCAATGAAAGTGCCATATGACATGCATAAAAAGGGTTTCTTAGACATGGTCAAAGGGCTGCTTGCCTTAGTTGGATCGGTCTTTAGAGTCTTCAAGTCCTTCTCCTTCTTCTTCTCCAACTACTTCTTCAAACATGGGATCTATTCGTCGCAATAGAAACAATAGAGAAATAAGGCAATAATAAAAATAGAAAAGTCAAAGTGCTCACAAAAATGTCAACCTATTTTTGTTAAATACTAGGAGGAAAACTAAGAAGGGGAAAATTCTTTTGGATTTGGAGCTACAGGGATAGAGTAATGACTTTTCAAACAGGGATTTAATTGCTCAAATTTGAATTTAAATTTGAACAGTACAGAAGAGTTGGTTGGGCATGTATGAAAGCTACACCATCAAATAGGTGGGATTTTTACAAGATTTTAGGAACTGGAATTATTGCGTTTGGATTAATATTTAATCCTGTGTTATTTGTGGAAAAGGGACAGGAAAAGAAAAAGAGAAAGGGCATTGTGCCCGCTGGGCCAGAACAGCTGCAGTGCAGCAGTCCCAGGGGAGCCAGCGCGCGCGCCAGATTTTCAAACCTGACGGGCGAGGCCCGGGCGTCAGTGAGAGAGAGTGGGGCGAGGGAGAGGTCGGCGAGCTCACCTGTCATCCTCACCTCGCGGCAGAGATGTCGGCGAGCTCACCGGCGACACTACAGGGCACGACAGGTCCAGCGGGTGGCACCGTTGGACTCAGGGGGATGTCGCCGTTCGGGTGGTGGTGGAGGTGGTCGCCGGAGCAGCCTGGTTCGCCGGCTACGAGGTCACGCGGCGGAGGTGCTTCGGGCATCGGTGGTTCCCACTGTTCCCGGCTGCAAAAGAGCGGGGAAGAGAGGGGGGAAGGGTCAATGATGTCGCGCGGTTCCAGATAGAGAGAGAGCAGGGGCAGAGGAGGCCTGTACCGCGCGAACGCCGACGAGCTGAGGTGGCGGAGCTCGGGCTCGATCTCGAGATCGGGTGGCTCTGGAGACAAATGGGTGATGTGGGAGGTTGATTAGGAGTGTGGGGGAGCGATAGGGAGTGAGAGAGAGGCTCGTGGTCGCCTTATATAGGCTGGCCGAGGTCCACCGTAGGCGCGGCCTACGGTGTCCACGGGATCGGCTTGGGTGGCCGTTAGAGAGGAAATGGAGGGCTCGGGGGTGTCCGTGGAGTGGTTTAGGGTGCCAGGGAGAGAGAGGAGGAGCGGGACGAGCTGTGGGTGGGCCACAGGAGCAGCGCGAGCATTGGCCGAGTGTGGCAGCGCTCTGGCGCGAGCTACAGGAGAGGGAGGAGGGCACAGGAGCAAGTGGGCGGCGTGCAGGCGTGGAGCAGACGTCGAGGGGCTACGAACGGCGCGCGGGGGAGGCTCAAGGTGGTCAGGGGCGCAGCATCATCGGTCGGGTACCCTGCCAGGCGCTCCAGAGCACGACTTTGGGCCGGCATCCGTGGTTTTCCCGTGTCGTCGCGCATCCACTTGCGTCTAGCAGCTGCAGGGGCCGTGGGCAAAAGCTGGGGAGAGCCTTGGATGCTCTGGAAGGCTGAGGGGAGAGAAGGAGGCTGAGAGAGTGGGAGGAATCCACTATCTAGAGAAAAAAATGGGGTTCTCCCCCCTTCATCATTGCTTCCTCGGGCATAAAAGCATGCAGGTGCTAGAGGGGGACTAGGAGGGACTGTGGTAAAACTTTGAGCTCATGGAGATTAGTGGAAGGGGTCAGAATGGTGTTTTTGGAAATGTGGCAGAAGGTGTTTGTTGTTGGTTTGGGCAAGAAAATGAATTACACTTGCCATGAGACTCCACAGGGTGAAATGGCACATATAATTAGGGCATTCCACCAATTTTGAGCTCATTTGGGCAAAGTTGCCGATGCAACTTTTGTAAACCATAGAAATCCAGAGAAATGCATTTACCAATATCTAGTCATGCAAAACCATTCCCCTTGATGCACCACTTGGTGTAGTGTCATCATTTGGGCTTTTGAGCATTACCACAAAGTTTGGGTGCATTTGGAATAAGTTGGCAATGTAGAGTTGTTCAAACTTGAATCTGGACAGAGATGGTTTTGGGGCACTTTGGTGAACCAAAATAGTTTGGATTGAGCTGAAACTTTGCATGGTCATCATATTATGCATATGTGACCTGCTAAAATTTTCCTGTACCTATTGGAAAATATTTCTTGTAGAAATATTTCAAATACTTGGAATGGACAGAAATGGTTTTGGAGGGTTTTGCCCAATATTTTGAACATGACCATGTGCTGGAACTCTTATGATGCGGAGCATCCCATGATCATCCCCATGGACGTACCGACACCTCCAACGACACCACTTGGACCAATGACACGAGCCCGAGCCAAAGCTATCGAAGATAAGGTGAACTCACTCCTCTCCAGAACTTCCGCTTTCTATGCATGAGACATGGCTACTACCTAAGTCCGAGGTGTTGTGCATGATTAGGCACCAAGAGGGCCCTCCCGAAGATGCGCATGAAGATGTACAAGTCCCCAGGAACACGGATGAGGAGAACCAATGGAAGGAGCCAAGAGCATCTCCCAGGCCCCGGACATCCGGCCAAGGCCCCGAACATCCGGCCCTTGGAGCGTCCTCCTCTAGAGCAGCCCAGCCGCAGAAGGCTACAGGCCCCGGACATCCGGCCCAGGCAACCCGGACATCCGGCCCCTTCCGAGCCCCCGGACATCCGGCCACTGGCCTAGAAATCCGGCCGCTCCGAACCCGAGAGCAACAAATGCCACCGCTCTAGCCCGGACATCCGGCCCCCCGGCCTGGACATCCGACGTCACCTGAAAGCCCGGACATCTGGCCCGACCAGCCCGGACATCCGGCCTCCCCTGTCTGCGCACAATGAAGGGCCGAGGCCCGTGTATCCCTTCTCCCCCCTAGAGTATATATACTCCATCCCGTACAACTTTATAGGGTTAGCAAAGGATTAGCTCATATTTTGTGTGAGAGCTTTGCTCGTCCACTTGGTTACCTTCTCCTCGGAGATTCGAGCCTCCACCGGAGAAGATCCCCCAGGCGGATTCAAGACCCGTCTTTAGGGAAGAACATCAAGACCTCCTCACGGAGAAGAACCGGTTACCCTATTGTATCGTCCCTAGTTGACCGTGGATCGTGTATCTTACTTTATGTACTCGAGGATCTAGCCCATGTGTGACTTGTTCTTGTTAGTTTGAGTGTTCCTCTCGTGTTTCCCCTTGTGTTTTCCCTCGTTCCCCTCTTTGTGTTCCTCGTGTTCTTCGCGGGATCCGCTCCTTTCGTGAAAGATCGGCCAATTAGGGTTCTACCCTACATGATCTTGGTATCAGACAAGCAAGCCACCCATCGTGGAGATCATAGTGAGAGAGCGAGCCACCAAAAAGAGAGTGAGCGCCACAAGCCAAAATCGTGTGCCTCCACGATGAGTGAAAACAAAAACCTAGTTCTATTTGCCACCAAACGTGAGATAAGAGAAGTCTGTGATAACCCATCTAGTGTCCTACACTACGTCCTTGTGTGCAAGGACAATGCACCACAAACTAACACTTCTCACACTCTTCCTCTAGTGTTGTCTTCTCTTTTGCAGGAATTTCAAGATGTTTTCCCCGATGAGCTACCTCCGGGTCTACCTCCTCTATGAGGCATTGAGCACCGAATTGACCTCATCCCCGGAGCACCTCTTCCGAACAAAGCTCCATACCGTGTCAACCCCGATGAAACAAAAGAAATACAAAGGCAAGTAAAGAATCTCATAGACCATGGACATGTGCGTGAAAGTTTGAGCCCTTGTGTGTTCCGGTCATTCTTGTGCCAAAACGTGATGGTAGTTTTCGCATGTGCTCCGATTGTAGACCTATCAATGCTATCACCGTTCCCTATAGGTATCCCATTCCACGCCTAGATGATATGCTTGATGAGCTTAGCGGTGCCACTATATTTTCCAAAATTGATCTTAAGAGTGGTTACTATCAAATCTGCATACAAGAGGGTGATGAATGGAAAACCGCCTTCAAAACCAAGTTTGGTTTGTTTGAGTGGTTAGTCATGCCTATGGGTCTTTCGGAAGCACCGGGCACTTTTATGCGCCTCATGAATCATGTCTTTCGCCCTTACATTGGTATATTTGTTGTGGTCTACTTTGATGACATTCTTGTGTTTAGAAAATCTACCAAAGGGCATGTCACCCATGTTCGCACCATTTTACAAACTCTTAGAAAAGAGCGCCTCTATGCTAATATGGAGAAATGCCTTTTTGGTATTGATAAGCTCGTTTTCTTGGGTTTTGTTGTCTGTTCTAAGGGTGTTCATGTTGATGAGTCCAAGATCAATGCTATTAAGACTTGGCCGCAACCAATTAACTTGCATCAAGTGCATAGTTTTATTGGCCTTGTGGGTTTCTATTGTCGCTTTGTGAAGGATTTTAGCACCATTGCTTCGCCTTTGCATGCTTTGAGCAAGAAGAATGCGCCTTTTATTTGGGGACCATCCAAAGATACCGCATTTAATGATCTTAAGAATTTGCTTACTCATGCTCCCGTGCTTGCTTTACCCAACTTCTACAAGCCTTTTGAAATTCATTGTGATGCTAGTGGTAATGGCATAGGAGGTGTGCTAACGCAAGAGAAACGCCCCATAGCTTACTTTAGTGAGAAACTTTCCGGAGCGCAACTCAATTATCCCATCTATGACAAAGAGCTATATGCTTTAGTCCATGTTTTGCATGAATGGGAACATTATCTTCCTCCCCATGAGTTTATCATTCATACCGATCATGAGACCCTCAAGTATCTTAAGGGTCAAATGAAGTTGAACAAGCGTCATGCTAAATGGAGTGAATTTATTGAGTCTTTTCCCTATGTCATAAAGTACATCAAGGGAAAAGAAAACATTGTAGCGGATACTCTTTCCCGCATATGCATGCTTGTCACGCAACTTGAGTTAGATGTCATTGGCTTCGATCATATCAAAGACTTGTATGAGCATGATGCAACTTTTGCTACTCCTTATGCCAGGTGTTTATCGAATACATCTTGGGAACGCTATTACATCAAAGACGGCTATCTTATGAGAGCTAACAAACTTTGCATCCCCGAGTCCTCTCTTTGTTTGTTGCTTTTGCAGGAATCTCATGGAGGAGGCTTAATGGGACACTTCAGACATGACAAGACGTTCGCCATGCTCTTGAAAAGCTACTTTTGGCCAAAGATGTTTCGGGACGTCAATCGTTTCACCAACCATTGTTCTACATGTCGCAAAGCTAAGTCCAAAGTTCAATCTCATGGCCTCTATATGCCTTTACCAGTTCCATACCAACCATGGGAAGACATTAGCATGGACTTTGTACTTGGTTTTCCTAGGACTCGAAATGGGAAAGATTCCATATTTGTCGTTGTGGACCGTTTCTCAAAAATGGCACATTTTATTCCTTGCAACAAGATAGACGATGCTTCACATGTTGCTAATCTCTTTTGTAGTGAAAGATTGCGTCTCCATGGTGTTCCAAAAACTATCATCTCGGACCGAGACATCAAGTTCCTTAGCTACTTTTGGAAGACCCTATGCGCCAATCTCGGAATCAAGCTACTCTTCTCCATGGTGTACCATCCTCAAACCGACCGCCAAACGGAGGTGACAACCCGCACACTCTCCGCTCTCCTTCGAGTACTCATCAAGAAAAACATCAAGGAGTGGGAGGAGTGTCTACCCATCGCTGAGTTCGCCTACAACCGAGCAAGACACTCAACAACTGGCAAGTCCCCTTTCGAGGTCGTCTACGGATTCAACCCTTTGTCACCATTGGATATTCTCCCTCTACCACTCCAAGAGCGCATCAATTTGGACGCAAGTGCACGAGCGACCCATCTCAAGAAGGTGCATGAAGATATAAGAAACACCATCGAGCACCAAGTACAACGCCTTGCAACCAAGCTCAACGTCAACAAGCACCCTATGATATTCAACATTGGAGACCTCGTGTGGCTACACCTTCGCAAGGACCGGTTTCCCTAAGAACGCAAGTCCAAACTTCGACCACGTGCGGATGGACCATTCAAGGTGCTTGCACGCTACAACAACAACACATACAAGATCGACATCCCACGTGACAAGTACTCCGTGAGCGACATCTTCAACATCAAAGATCTCTCGCCCTACCATGGTGATGAGGATTTCGATTCGAGGACGGATCTTCCCCAAGGGAGGGGAGATGATGCGGAGCATCCCATTATCATCCCCATGGATGCACCGACACCTCCAATGAAACCACTTGGACCAATGACACGAGCCCGAGCCAAAGCTATCGAAGATAAGGTGAAGTCACTCCTCTCCGAACTTCCACTTTCTATGCATGAGACATGGCTACTACCTAAGTCTGAGGTGTTGTGCATGATTAGGCACCAAGAGGGCCCTCCCGAAGATGCGCATGAAGATGTACAAGTCCCCAAGTCCACGGATGAGGAGAACCAACAGAAGGAGCCAAGAGCATCTCCCAGGCCCCATACATCCGGCCCCTGGAGCGTCTTCCTCTACAGCAGCCCAGCCACAGAAGGCTACAGGCCCCGGAAATCCGGCCCCTCCGAACCTGAGAGCAACAAATGCCACCGCTCCAGCCCGGACATCCGGCCCCCCAGCCCGGACATCCGGCGTCGCCTGAAAGCCCGGACATCCGGCATCCCCTATCTGCGCACAGTGAAGGGCCGAGGCCCGTGTATCCCTTCTCCCCCTAGACTATATATTCCATCCCGTACAACTTTCTAGGGTTAGCAAAGGATTAGCTCATATTTTGTGTGAGAGCTTTGCTCATCCACTTGGTTACCTTCTCCTCGGAGATTCGAGCCTCCACAGGAGAAGATCCCCCAAGCGGATTCAAGACCCCTCTTTAGGGAAGAACATCAAGACCTCTTCACGGAGAAGAACCGGTTACCCTATTGTATCGTCCCTAGTTGACCGTGGATCATGTATCTTACTTTATGTACTCGAGGATCTAGCCCATGTGTGACTTGTTATTGTTAGTTTGAGTGTTCCTCTCGTGTTTCCCCTTGTGTTTTCCCTCATACCCCTCTTTGTGTTCCTCATGTTCTTCGCGGGATCCGCTCCTTTCATGAAAGATCGGCCGATTAGGGTTCTACCCTACATCATCTTATATATAGAAAATATATGTCCACTTAGTTTCCCTGATTTTTCTCAAATATTTTTGAAGCATTTAAATAATTTTAACCTACTAAAGACCATTTCTGGCTTAAAGAAAAAGCCTTTAAATAAAATAGGAAAATTAATTTTGAAATTATATTTTTGTCATTTATGGGGGTACTATATCCCATAGGTTTCAATTATACTCTTTGAAATATTTTTCATACCCCAAATCAAGTACTTGTAGTGCAAACCTCAATTTAGGGGTTTTGGAAAACTATTTTTTGAAAATACTATTTGGCCAAATTATTTTTGTAATAAAATACTATATTGCACTATACACATGGCATGATCCTTGGGCAGAAGTTTGGGGCAGTGAGACGAAGTATATAAAGTGGAGTAGTTGACTTTAAAGAGCACTTGAAAATCACAGAGAGAAAACCAACTCCAAATAAAAAGCCAAATAATGCAAAAGTTTTTGTTGGTCCAAATTTTCATGCTTTAATAATGGAAATGACATGTTACAAAATACAGGGTGTGACACCTCTGGTCTTCTTGCTCTAACCGCCCAAACCAGCGCCGGTCGTGCCGCCTGCTCCTGCCTCACCGCCCCCTACTATTCCCACCGATGGCCAGGCCATCCCTCTACTCACCCACACCCTCTGTTATTCTGTGGCGATGGCAGCCTCACACCGTAGCCGAACCAGTCAACCCACGTACTCCTCTCCATGTGGGCACCCACTGCCGCATCTTCCTCGGCTCCGCGACGTCCCATTCCTAGGCCTCACCATCGTCCACCTCCATGGTGCTCTCGGCACGGCGTGGTCAATGTGGTCAAGGAAAGACTTCCATCGAAAGAGTATTGCATGTGGAGAGGCTAACAGCTGTGTCCACGGTCGCAGCAAGGAAGTGCAACCTTATTACGCGTAAAATAATGATTCCTCCAGGGACCCACCAGACGGGCCATAGTATTCCGTGAAAAAAATGTTTCCCCCTGATAACTGGGACCCACCAGCTACATCTTCTGTCGGTGTACAAAAAGAGGGGTACACCTTTTTCTACCCGTATAACTGTGCACGGGCAGTCTGAGCCACAGGCACCACCACACTGAGCAAGGCAAGGGAGGTGAGCCAAGGTCAGGCCGAAGCTCAGGAGAAGCAGAACGATGCCAAGACCAAGACCACAAAGAGCGAAGGGGACGAAGCGGACCCCCCCGGCAAGATCCTTGCCGGGAGGCGGTTTTACCAAACCCGGCAAGACCCTTGCCATGGCAGCTCGCCCCACACCTATGGAGTGAGTCACCCTTGAGTCCACTTCCCCCATGGGGCAAGGATTCGGGAGACATCCCCGTGGTGGCATGCAGATCTTTGTGAAGACATTCAAGATCAGATACACCCTTTAGAAGATGATGATCCTTGGCGGGATCCCAGCCAAGGAGGACCACAAGGCCCCCGGCAAGAGCCTTGCCGAGGATGACAACAGGCGCCACGGCAAGACCCTTGCCGGGGCCCCGCAAGGCCCTTGCCAAGAACACCCGTAGGGCCACCATCAGGCCCACGCCAGTCAAACCTCCACCGCCGTTCGCATGCAGCTACCGACCCAACCAGCTGGGCAGGCACCTGCGTGGCGGAATGCGGATCTTTGTGGAGACCCACCACCGCGCCACCTCAGCTGCCTTCCTGCCTACATGGCACCGCGGGCGCCGCTGGCCAGGGCGCGTGTCGACACGAGAGGGAGCGGCGACAAACGAGACAGGGCTCTCCCCCGTCCCCGATAAAGCAATGACACCTGGGCAAGACGCATTAAATGCGCCTTGTCATGTAATGCGAGGAATAACCTCGCATCACTGTACCCTTTCCACCTCTTGTGTGCCACTGTGGCAACCCCTTTCCTATAAAAGGAGGCCCGAGGCGACCAGGAGGACGATTCGGCTTTTTGGAGCTCCTCACCCCCCATAGCTAGCTCAAGAACACAGATATACAATCCACCAAAGCAGGGGTAGGGTTTTAGCCGTCCCCGCGACCCGAACCTTGATAAACGAACCGTGTGCTATCTGTTTGATCCGCTCTTCTCACGACCCCGCGCCCCGCAACTGTAGTAGGGATTCTTCTGATCCCATAGGTGTCATTCCCACCGACATCTTTGGCGCGCCAGGTAGGGGGCGCAGTTGTGAGAATCGGATTTAGTAGTTAGTTCGATGCTTCTTCATCGTCATGGCGCCCAAGAAGAAGACGGCGGTGGCGGTTGGCCCGTCGGAAGTCGGACATCCCGCTCTGACGCGGGCGAGCAGTGGACCGGTCGCAGAAAGGACCCGGGGCGCCGTTCACGAACACCAACACCGTCCTAGCAGCCGGAGTTTGGGAGGCGGCGATGTTCGTGCGCCTGGTAACGGGCCGCACGCCGCCAAATCCAAAGACGGAGCCAGGCCCTCCGCGGGTGGCGCGGGGCCTTCCAAGATCGCTACCACCCCGCCCGAAGGCGATGCGAGGGCCTCCAAGACTCCCACGTCGGCGCCGACGGCGCGCTCCTCTCAAGCGGCACGCGACGAACGGCGCAATCACGCCGAAGACCCCGGGCGTCGCCGCGGGAAGAGCCCCGAGCGCCACTCCCGGGAGGTAGAAGACCTGCCCGCTCGCCGAGGCGCTGGTGAAGATGGCATGCGACCGCGAGGTCGTGATAGAGCTCCTTCTGACATGGTCAAAAGTCGAAGCGCGTCGCGATCCGTGCAGGTTTCGCTGCCACCAACGCCGGTAGAAGCCCTGGCGCGCACGTAGTTGCTCCTCGATTTTCCTCCCACTACGGGAAAACTCGACGAATGGAGAGCCACTATCCGAAGCCTTGTTGCGGTGGCCAACAAAGACGAACCAAGTTCGGTGGAGCCCCCGGGTCGATGCTCTAACGGAGTCCCACGCACCAGTGGCAGGAAAGCCGGTGGCGCCGCGACCACGGTGCACTCGCCTCCTCCTCGCCCGGTACCACGGACGCCAGCCCATCGTGATGTTGCGGGCGACGAAATCTCCATAGCGTCGTCCGACCTGCGGACCCACTGTGACCAGCGCCAAGTCCTTCGGGAACGAGAACATGAAGACGCTCGAACCACTATCGAGCGCCAGCGTGGAGTGCACCACCAGTCAAACAGGCGAGCAGGGCCTGCTGTGAACCACCCGGCACCAGAGAGCCCTGGAGGCCTACATTACGAGGTAGGCTGTTCGGCTTTTACCTGTGAGCTGCGGCAGTTCCAGTGGCCCACTCACCGCACCTTCAAACCTGACGTGGGTGAAAAGTACAGCGGCAAGACCCACCCGTCCGAGTTCCTCAGCATCTACACCATTGCGATGCAAGCTGCCGGAGCCCGCGACGATAAGGTGCTTGCGAATTACTTTCCGTTGGCTCTTAAACCCAACGCCATTTCATGGTTGATGCACTTGCCGGTAGACTCTATTTCCTCCTGGTCGGATTTTTGCCATGAGTTTGTGGGCGCCTTTACTGGAGGCCACCAAGCCCATGGCCAAGCGAGCGACCTGCACGTCATTCCCCAGAAGGGAGGTGAGAGTCTCCGCAAGTATATACAGAGGTTCAGCCGGATACAGTACAATATCCCTGATGTTCACCCTACCGCCATCATCAGCGTGTTCCATCAGAACGTGCGTAACCGCAAGATGCGCGAAGAGCTGGCAACAAACAAGGTGAAAGATGTAGCAGAACTCTATGTTCTTGCTGACAGATGTGCCCGGGCTGAAGAGGGAAGGAAGTACCCCCGTGAAGACGCCGGCGTGGAAACCGACTCCTCAGATGAAGATACTGCCGCCCCGACGAAGAAGGGCCGGCGCCATAACAGGAAGCGCAAAGGTAAAGCCGTGCTTGCCGTCGAGGGATCTGGTGACACCGGCTCCACCAACAAAACCAAGGCAAATGACCCCGGCAAGAAAGTTGCCAGATGTGTCGCCTGCCGGGCCTTGGCGGTTGCCGAGAAGCCAGGGAACTCCGACAAGCGATACTGCAAGATCCATCGCACCAAAGGCCATGCTCTCCAAGATTGTCGACAGGTTGAGCTCCTCGCTGAGAAGCAGGGGGCTGAATATGAGAGGCGGGACAAGGAGAAGGGCCAAGACGGTGCTGAGGGGTCCGGCAAGAAGCGTGATGGCCAGGCGGGCCGTCGCGGCAAGGATAAACAACAGGAGAGGCCCGCCCAGGGCCGTGACAAAAAGCCAGAAGACGATGATCACGAAGAGGACGACGAATCTGGAGACCAAGAGTTTCAGAAAGCTACAGAGGCCATGTGCATCGACGGCGGCGCCTCGCTACATACTTCTCACCACCAGCTTAAACAGTGGGCGCGAGAGATTACAGCGGCAGAGCCGTCGTTTGATGCCTAAAGGCCGCTGAAGTGGTCCAGCACACCTATCATTTTTGACACTGAGGATCACCCTGATCGCACTACTGCGGTCGGGTGCTTGCCATTGTTGGTTTCATCAACAATAGGCAACCTCAAGGTGACAAAGATGCTAGTCAAAGGCGGGGCCGGTCTGAACTTGATCTCACCTGTCGTGATCGAGAAACTGCAGATTCCTGATGGAGACCTCGAGGAGACGGGCACGTTTCAGGGGGTCAACCCGGGAAGAAGCCAACCTAAGGGAAAGGTCACGCTGCCCGTGACTTTTGGAAGCGATCTGAACTACAGGACGGAGAGGATCGTGTTTGATGTTGCCAAGATCCCCTTGCCCTACAACGGTATCCTTGGCCGCCCAGCGCTGGCCAAGTTCATGGCGGCGTCACACTACGCCTACAACACCCTGAAGATGCTAGGACATGTGACGATCATCACCATCCCCTCCGATAAGAAAGATGCGCTGATTTGCGCTGACCAACTATACCAGCAAGCAGTTGCAGCAGCTGCCGCCACTAGGGCACTTGCTCCTGCCGCTGGGACCCCAGGAGGGAAGAAGAAGAAGAAGACCGGTGAGATCTCGGACACCCACTCCGGCAAGCGCACCTCTTCGGAGTGTAGCGCTCCCGTCGAGGACGTGCCAGAGAGCTCCACCGGCGGAAACAAGAAGCCCAGGGCCATACCGCCGGGAACCAAGAAGGTTTCTGTCAATGAGGACGGCACGGGAGGGGCTTTCACCATAAGCTCCACCCTTGACGACAAATAGGAAGATGCGCTCGTCACCTTCCTGCGGGCGAATGTCGATGTGTTTGCATGGCAAGCTTCCGAGATCCCCGGCATTCCCAGGGAGGTGGTTGAGCACCACCTTGCTGTCTGTCCTCATGCACGGCCCGCCAAGTAGAAGGTTAGAAAGCAAGCTTTGGAATGACAAGAGTTCATCACAGAGGAGATCCAGAAACTGGAAGCAGCGGGTTTGATAAGAGGAGTGCTCCATCCAACGTGGTTGGCCAATCCGGTCATAGTGCGCAAGGCTAATGGGAAGTGGACGCTGTGTATTGATTACACAAATATCAATAAGGCTTGTCCTAAGGACCCCTTCCTGTTGCCGCGCGTCGACCAGATTGTTGACTCCACAGCTGGGTGTGATCTATTGTCATTCCTCGATGCCTACTCCAGCTACCACCAGATCTTCATGACAAGAGAAGACGAAGAGAAAACATCATTCATTACCCCATGTGGTACGTATTGTTTCATGCGGATGCCTTTCGGGCTAAAGAGTGCTGGTTCAACGTTTGCAAGGGCGGTCCAGATTGGTTTTGAACCCCATCTCCATAGAAATATGGAAGCTTATATGGATGACATAGTGGTCAAAACCAAGGACAGGCAACCCTCATACCGGATTTGCAAGAAACATTTGCAAACCTGTGCAAGATCAATCTCAAGCTGAACCCTGAGAAGTGCGTCTTTGGCGTCCCGTCTGGCAAGCTTCTCGGGTTCTTTGTGTCAGAGCGTGGGATAGAGGCCAATCCGGACAAGATCAAAGCTATAGAGCAGATTGAAGCACCCAAGTGAATCAAGGATGTGCGTCGGCTTGCTGGTTGCGTTGCCGCCATGGGCAGATTCATTTCCAAGTCTGCCGAGCGCGCCCTTCCCTTTTTCAAGATCCTGAAAAAGGCGGGCCCGATGGAGTGGACGCCTGAAGCCGAATCAGCATTGCAAGATTTGAAGAAGTACCTCTCCTCCATGCTAATACTAGTTGCGCCTAGGCCACAGGAGCCGTTGCTGCTATACCTGGCAGCAATGAACCAGGTGGTCAGCGCCGCACTAGTGGCGCAGAGAGAGGTTGACGACGAGGTAATGGCAGCGACAGAGCCCGACACCACCAATGCAGAGACGACACAGCCAGTTGAAGTGCCGCCGAAGAAGAAAATGATGCAGCACCCGGTCTACTTTGTTAGTTCCCTCCTGCATGGAGCTAGATCAAGGTACTCCGGCATGTAGAAACTGCTCTTCGGCCTTCTTATGGCCTCGAGGAAGCTGCGTCACTACTTCCAGGCACACGATATCACTGTCATCACTCGCCTCCCTCTGCAACGGATATTGCACAATCCATATGCAATGGGAAGAATTGTGGAATGGGCACTGGAGCTATCCAGCTTTGGCCTCAAGTTTGAAAGTACTTCGACGATTCAGAGCCGAGTCCTGGCGGAGTTCATTGGAGAATGGACCGCAACGCCTGACGAAGAAGCCCAAGAGACTGCTCTCCCCGGCAAGGAGGCAAGTTGCAGTTGGATCATGTACTTTGATGGAGCTTTCTCCTTACACGGCGCCAGGGCTGGTGTACTACTTGTCGCGCCCACCGGAGAGCACCTCAAGTACGTGATCCAGATGCACTTCCCCAGGGAGGTGTCAACAAACAATACGGCAGAGTACGAAGGGCTGCTTGCCGGTCTTAGGATCGCAGCGGACCTCGGAATCAAGAAGCTCATCATCAGGGGCGACTCGCAGCTCGTCGTCAAGCAAGTCAACAAGGACTACCAGAGCCCGTTGATGAAGGCCTACGTCGATGAAGTGAGAAAGCTGGAAGAGCATTTCGACGGTATACAGGTTGAATACGTTCCCCGAGCGGAGAACGATATCGCCGATTACCTGTCAAAACGCGCTGCCCTCAAGCTACCTGTGGAACCAGGTACCTTTGTGCTCCCGCTAACTCAGCCATCCGTTGATCCATCAACAGAGCAGAACAAGAGGAGGAAATCAGGACCCGGCAAGTACTTTCCCGCCGAGCTCCCCGGAGCAGCCGGCAAGGATGTTGCCGGGGACACTGAGCCCGCCACGGGACGGCTAGCTCCGGCGGAGCGTCAAGCTCTTGCCGTCGAGACAGCCGCTCCTATAGCGGAGGAAATGCCTTTAGTCCTCGCCGTCAAGCCTCAGGCTCCAGCGTGGGCACAGCATACCGTCCAATTCCTCCAAACAGGGGAACTTCCTGAAGAGCGGGAAGAAGCGGAAAAAGTAGCCCGTCGCTCTACCATGTACCAGTTCGTCGATGACGTCCTGTACAGAAAGAGGCTGAACGGTGTGAAATTGAAGTGTATCCCTTGGGAGGAAGGACTCGAGTTGTTGGTGGAGATACACAAAGGCATATGTGGACCCACATCGGGTCAAGAGCCCTTGCCGGCAAGGCATTTCGGCAAGGCTTCTTCTGGCCCACCGCCCTTCAGGATGCGACGACACTAGTCACCAGGTGTGAAGCGTGTCAGTTCCATTCAAAGAAGCTTCATCAACCAGCTCAAGCCCTTCAAACCATTCCTCTCTCCTGGCCCTTCTCGGTCTGGGGGCTCGACATACTGGGCCCTTTCCCCCGCGCTGTCAGGGGCTTTGAGTACTTGTATGTTGCAATTGACAAGTTCACAAAGTGGCCGGAGGTGGAGGCAGTGAGGAAGGTCACAGCTCAGTCAGCCGTCAAGTTCTTCAAGGGACTATTGTGCCATTTTGGTGTACCCAAAAGGGTCATCACCGACAACGGCACACAGTTCACAAGCCGCACCTTCATGCAATATATCCAAGACCTCGGCAGCAAAGTCTGTTTCGCTTCTGTTGCTCACCCACGAAGCAATGGTCAAGCTGAGAGGGCAAACGCTGAAGTACTACCAGGCTTAAGGACCAAGACCTTTGACAGGCTGCACAAGAGTGGAAGGCGCTGGATTGATGAGTTGCCGATGGTTCTTTGGTCGATTAGGACGACGCCAAATCGAGCCACCGGCCAGACACCTTTTGCCCTGGTATACGAGGCAGAAGCAGTTCTCCCCACTGAACTCATATACGGGTCACCTCGAGTGCTCGCTTATGATGAGCTTGAGCAAGAGCAACTGCGGCAAGATGACGCAATGCTCCTTGAGGAAGATCGTCTTCGGGCGGCTGTGAAAGCAGCACGCTACCAGCAAGCCATGCGCCGCTACCATAGCCGCAAGGTTCATGCCCGAAGCCTTGAGGAAGGCGACCTTGTCCTTCTGCGCGTTCAGTCGGCCAAGAATTCCAACAAGTTGATGCCAAAGTGGGAAGGCCCTTATCAGGTAATACGAGTCACCAGGCCCGGCGCAGTCCGCCTGGAGACCGAAGATGCCGTTCGGGTGAGTAACTCCTGGAACATTGAGCATCTTCGCAAGTTTTACCCATGAGGCGCGGCTTGCCCCCCCCCCCCCGGCAAGCCACCTTTTGTACAAGCATTGCCGATGATGCATGTAACCCTTTGTACAAAGCCAGGCGCAGACCCTAAGCATAAATAAATGAAGCGTTGGCGCCCTAAGTTATAGCATGCATGCTAGGTCGAGTCTCGTCCTTGGTTAGGGTTGATAGTGCTTAGCGGCGACTAACCCCTAGCTTAGAGGTCGAGTGTGCGTCTCTTTGCCGTTCTTTCATCTTCTTTGGTTCATAGGACTCACAGGTATCCTTGCCGGATCACTTGAGCACGAAAAAGAGAAGAGGGACAGACCAGCATCTAGACCCCGGCAAGCCAGTATTGCCGGGGGCTGCAAGAGCAAAGATTCACCCATGGCAAACCAGAGTTGGCGGGGGCTACAGCTTCAGATAAGTTCTTCATCCCTTATCATGCATTCCCTTATGGACTGAGGTATGTGAAACCTCGTTTTTTCCTAAAACTACCGTGCTCCCCTAACTCTAGGCCCTAGGGCTCGTTCCTGGGGCCATGTTTGGTAGTAGTCGCGGCAATGAGAGGATGAAACAAGGAGCCTGAACCAACCTCATCCCTACCTCCGCCAAAGGTGTGAGAAAGGTTGAGCGAAGTGGGGAGATGGCAAGGCCTGTTGCCGGGCAAGGAAATGTTTATCTTAAGGATATCAAGGATTTACTCCTTGTCGTGGGTTCTACCCACAAACAAATGACCCGGCAAGCATGCCTTTTTCATTAAAAACATTCCACTCAGGTACAGTCCATAGGGAATGAAAAACATGAATGATGGGATTACAAGTTTTAAATTCAGCTAAGGCCCGAAGGCTTACAAACTAAAAAGAGATAAGGTGCCCGTAATCCCTTTCTTGTCCCTCTCCTCAGGAGGCAGGTCAAGGAGGCGAAAAGGGCAAAAGGGGCGCCTAGGCGAGCTACGGGTGACAGAAGACACCAAGAGAACATCTCGGTGGCCGTCCGAAGGCTGGTTGGTGATGGCGGCGCCAGAAGCAGAGCTCGAAGACGAGGCGGCAGGACGTCAGCACGCGTCGACGGCGTCGGTGCCCGCGTACTCCGACTTGACGGCCTTGCCGCCCGCCCTCTTCCTCTTCCGCAGCCTCCCAACGCCAGCCGCCCAAGGAGATGACCCCGAGAAGTTCAGGGAGCCGGCGACGCGGATGATGGGGTCGCCGGTGCCGCACGGAGCGGCGCCCGACACCTAATCAGACCCGTCATCCTGCCGCCTACTACCCTCGTCGTTGCTGCCACTGTCCTCCTTGTCACTCCCGCCCGAGGAGGAGTCTTCACTATCAGAAGAGCTCTCCATGCAGCACCTTGCATGGGTCCCAAAGCACCCGAAGACCTTGACGGAGAGAAGGCCACCCTCCATCAGCTTAAAATGGAGAGTGAGCCCCTCCGTCAAGCGGTGGATATGGGCAAACGTCTTCCATCCCCGACGGAGATACATCACGTGAGGGGCGGGGAAGTCGACGCGGGCCCGCATGCCACTGATCGCGCAGCCCCTCATGTGCAGCCACAACGACTCCGGCGGATCCAGCTCCATCTCCCGCGCGAATGGGGTCGAGAGACGAAGGCGACGGCGAGGCGGCTGGCGCAGCCTGACGAAGAACTCGCAAGGGTCATCCCCAACGTGGCCCTCCATGGGAGGAGGAACTACTGGCAGAGGCGAGGCCGGCGGAGGCGATGCCGGCGCACCGCCCCGTCCTCCTCTTCCCCGAGCGCCTCGGCCTCGCCCACGACCTCGCCCCCTCCCCCTTCCCCTCGCGGCTGGCTCTGCCACCGCGGGTGCAGGAGAAGGAGGGACGCGTTGTCGAGCGGCGACCCTCGCCGCCACCGTTGATGGACCAGGATTCCCTCTCTCCATGGCGGATGGAAGGGGGGGCAGAAGCTGAAGGAAGGAGGAGATGAAGGAATGCGGGACGCCATCCCCCCTCCCGCTCCTTATAAAGGAACGGGGTAGGGGCTCGGCCGCCCCGCTCAGCCAATCAAGGCGCGGAAGGCGCAGGGAACTGGGACCGACCCGCCGCCCCAGCCCGCGGCGACCCAGTTTCCCGCCTGCACCGTTCACCACCCCAAGCGCATGAGAGCCACGTGGCAGGCATGCAGGACCGAGGCGACGGGTGAGGCGACCTCTTCCCACCCCGTGATCGTGGGGAGTGGATGCCTTGAAGACCACGCCTCGGCCCCTTCAGTAAATGGGCCGCGCCTCCGCGCCTCCCTCCATTTATGGGGAAGGCGCGAACCGCCCCCTTTACTACGACGTGACTCATGCATGCAGAGCTCAGCCCCACGCATGCCGCCCACGTCACACACGCCTCCCCACGCCGCGCCACGTGCGGGAAGCATGGGAAGCATAGCGTGCGAAGAGACTTACCGTGGTAAAAACCACCCCGCCTGCTCGCGCACCGTTTTTGGGCCTAGCCCAATGACGCGATTGCGCTTACGTGTGGCCTAGGCGCGGGGGCTCCTGTCGGTGTACAAAAAGAGGGGTACACTTTTTGTACCCCTATAACTGTGCACGGGCAGTCTGAGCCACAGGCACCACCACACTGAGCAAGGCAAGGGAGGTGAGCCAAGGTAAGGCCGAAGCTCAGGAGAAGCAGAACGACGCCAAGACCAAGACCACAAAGAGCGACGGGGATGAAGCGGACCCCCCCGGCAAGATCCTTGTCGGGAGGCGGTTTTAGCAAACCCGGCAAGACCCTTGCCGTGGCAGCTCGCCCCACACCTACGGAGTGAGTCACCCTTGAGTCCACTGCCCCCATGGGGCAAGGATTCGGGAGACATCCCTGTGGTGGCATGTAGATCTTTGTGAAGACATTCAAGATCAGATACACCCTTTAGAAGATGATGATCCTTGGCGGGATCCCAGGCAAGGAGGACCACAAGGCCCCCGGCAAGAGCCTTGCCGGGGATGATAGCAGGCGCCACGACAAGACCCTTGTCGGGGCCTCGGCAAGGCCCTTGCCAAGAACACCCGTAGGGCCACCATCAGGCCCACGCCGGTCAAACCTCCACCGCTGTTCGCATGCAGCTGCTGACCCAACCAGCTGGACAGGCACCTGCGTGGCGGCATGCGGATCTTCGTGGAGACCCACCACTACGCCACCTCAGCTGCCTGCCTGCCTACATGGCACCGCGGGCGCCGCTGGCCAGGGCACCTGTCGACACGAGAGGGAGCAGCGACGGACGAGACAGGGCTCTCCCCCGTCCCCGATAAAGCAAGGACACCTAGGCAAGACACATTAAATGCGCCTTGTCATGTAATGCGAGGGATAACCTCGCATCACTGTACCCTTTCCACCTCCTGTGTGCCACTATGGCAACCCCTTTCCTATAAAAGGAGGCCCGAGGCGACCAGGAGGAGGATACGGCTTTTTGGAGCTCCTCACGCCCCATAGCTAGCTCAAGAACACAGATATACAATCCACCAAAGCAGGAGTAGGGTTTTACGCATACCCGCGGCCCGAACCTAGATAAATGAACCGTGTGCTATCTGTTTGATCCGCTCTTCTCATGACCCCGCTCCCCGCAACCGTAGTAGGGATTCTTGTGATCCCATGGGTGTCATTCCCACCGACATCTTCGCACAAAAGGAAGTGCCTCCTTATCCTCCCTGATAGTCGAGACCCACCTGGTCAAAGCGTACGTAGTGTTGTCAATCTGGTCGCAAATGTGTACGTACATACTGGTCGATCAGTCTATCTGCAGGCTGCAGCGATGAACCGTGACGAGTAAGGAAGGGCATGTGTCATAGTAGAGGCACGGATGTAGCATGTACACGTATGTACAGCCAGGGTGCAAGAAAGTAAATATGGCCACGTACGTACATACGGGCGGGGTCTCGAACGCCTACTCGCGCATACATATGGCCAGAGCTCCTGTATATGGCTGGGTCGGAATGGAGAAACTGCGTCGTCGTGTTCATTGGGAGGCAACGGAATGCATCATGTTCATCAGGAGCCAACCGGCTTGGACAGAACAGCCGAAACGAGGACTGGCGTACCACAGAATGGAGGAAACGGCCTTGTGTTCGACCGCCTACGGTCGAAACAAGATCATGTTCACCAGGAGGGATGTGGCATACCGCAAAATGGAGGAAACAGACTTCTCTTCGACCTCCTACGATCGAAATGGGGTCATGTTGATCGGGAGGGGTGTGGCGTACCGCAAAACGGAGGAAACGGACATCTCTTCGACCTCCTCCGGTCGAAACGGGGGTCCTATTCATCGGGAGGGGTGAGGCGTACCGCAAAACGGGACTCCACGGGCTACTATTCATCCACCGTCTACTGCCTCGCTCCAGCCTCGACGGGCTATTGTTCATCCACCGTCGACCTCCTTAAGCCTCCACATGTGACTGTTCATCCACGGCGTCTCCCTCCTGCCTCCACCAGCTACTGTTCATCCATGGGCTCATGTTCATCTAGCCTCCACCGCTCCTCCACCATCTACTGTTCAACCAGCCCTCTCCACGGGGTCCTATTCAAGCACCCCTCCACGGGCTACTATTCATCCAGCCCTCCACCGACTACTATTCAACCAGCCCTCCATCATTTGATGTTCATCCTGCCCTCCATGGGGTCTTGTTCATCCACCCCCAACCGGCTTGATCGGGGTCCTGTTCATCCAACCCCCACCAGGAAATGTTCATCCAACCCCCAACAACGCTCACTTTTCATCAAGAGGCAGCAGGTTCGATTGGCTTCAGTTAGCAGCAGTAGCGAAGGAATCGCTTGATCGGGTTCAGTTAACAGCCAGAGATCGATCGATCGCTCTGGTTCAGTAATGCGTAGCCTGCTCTGCAATCGCTCGGGTTCAGTAGGTGAACGCCTCGCTCGGGTTCAGTTAGAGCCCAATGACTCGCACCCATGCGCGTACGCGTATGAGAGAAACGTGCATCGCTCGGCCCCGACCACCCACCGCAACTGGGAACTCCCCGATATTTTCCTCGCGCTCGCTTCTACCATGGTTTTTTCCATCATGGACGGCCCAAAGAATGTCATGCAGCTGCGTCTCCGGCCCGCCCAAGACGAGAAGCCCATTTTTTGTCAAGAATTTTTGTCATAGAAGTAGGAGCACACCACAACTATGACGATACCGGGTTTTGTCAAAAATTCGTTCGGACCAAAATGTCACGGATCTGTATTTTTTTCTAGTGCGCGTAGTGGCCCGTGGGACACTCACTCTCACGGGGAGGTAACTACCATTTTACTCATCCCACTACTCCTGCCGTTTCCGCCACGTACGCTGCATGCATTGCACAGGGTTGGTGGCGGACGCGTAGGGCGAGGAAATGAGTGCCATGGCAGAAAGCTCAGCACTGTGGATAGGCATAGGATGGCGGTCATTAATTATGGATGTTGTCAGCGATGTAGAGGGACTGGATTGGTGGAGCGGGGCTATCAGGGTTCTAGAACGACACATATGGGATCCCTCGACGGAATCCCTTCTACGGTTACGGGGCATGGGGCTGTGCAAAGAGCGGGTCTAGAAGATCAACTCGGTGGGATTTTTACCCAGGTTCGGGCCGCAAGCGATGCATAAAACCCAAGTCCTTCTTTGTGTGTATTTTGTGTTCTTGAGTTCTTGAACTAGCTGCCGTGCATGCCCAATCCAAAAAGTCTGAATCCTTCCTCAGTACGCCTCGGGCCTCCTTTTATATGTCAAAGTGGTCGCCACAGTGGCACACAGGAGGTGGAAAGTATGTATGGTGTACAAGTTTATCTCCCGACATCTTGGACAAATGCATTTAATGCACAACCTATGTGTCCTCTTGCTTTATCGGGGATGGTAAAGAGGCCAGTCCCGTCCATCGCCACATTGCCTTTCTTCGACTCGCGTCCCAGGTGACGAGGTATGCAGCGCCACCCTGGCTGGTTGGCTCCTGAGCTAGCGCGGTGGCAGGGTCTTCACGAAGATTTGCATGCCACCATTCAGGTGCTTGGCTGGTTGGCCTAGAAGTTGGATGCTGCTACGCGGGTGCGTGCCTAGTTGGTAGGCTGGTCACCACGTCAGAACGGGCGCGGGGTAGCGAAGCTTTGGTAAGTGCGGGCCTGGCTTTTGGCTCCGTAGCGCCCCCGGGAAGGCCCTTGCCAGGATCTCATGGGCGTCCCTGGCAAGGCCCTTGCCAGGATCTCATGGGCGTTCCCGACAAGGATCTTGCCGGGGCGGGGTTGCGAGCGTCCCCGGCAAGGGTCTTGCCGGGGGTCTTCATCTTCTGGTTCTCATCTAGGCTCACAGGCCTTTTGTTTTCACAAAGATCTGCATATCACCACACAAGGCACTCCCGAGCCTTGGTCTTGACGCTTGTCAATGGCGTCATGACTCTTAGGCTCAAGGGTGGCGGTCTTGCTGGTGTTGGGCAAGTTGCCCCGGCAAGGCTCTTGTCGGGGCCATGTAGGCCGTCTCGGCAAGGGCTCTTGCCGGGGGAAGCCCATCTTGTCTCATCGGTCTTTATGCTTCTGGCTTGGGTGCTGCCTTGGCAGCCTTGTATCTTTGCTTCCTCTGCCCTGCCGAGCCCGACCGCAGGTGTGTCTGCAATTACCCGTGCACAAGTAAAGGGGTACAGAAGGCCCCTACTTTTGTACACCGATAGGATCCCCCAGGCCTGGGCCACACATAAGCGCAAGGCGTTGTTGGGCCAGGCCCAGAACGATGCGTGGGCACGCGTGGCGGAGTTTTTACTATGGTAAGTCCTTCGCCAGTTGCGCTTCCCCACGACCCACATTGAGTGCGCAATGTGGGGGTCGTGCGTGGAATGACCTCAGCATGCTTGCATCACCCCTGCAGTGAATAGTGAAGAGGCGGCCCGCGTCTTCCCCATAAAAGAGGGAAAACCGCAGGGGCACTGCTCATTTACCCTCCGCACCTTCTTCCAATCTTGGAACCACGTTCCCCTCTTCTTCCTCAAGCACAAATTGAAGCCCTCGCCTCTGCTCACCGCCGCCGCGCCCCCATTGCCCTTGACCCCTCATCTCCTCCCAGCCGCCATGGCGCCCAAGATCGGCAAGGGCAAGGGAGCAACCAAAGACGTCAGAGTGAAGGAGGCGCAGGAGAGCGAGTTGGTGGAGCTTCAGACGCAGCACACCTTCTTCACCTCGATGGGATATGCACGCATCCTTAGGGACATGTTCAGGCCCCTATGGGGGAGGGAGACGTCGGGGCAACCTGCCACGCATATCATCCCCGCTGCTTTTGCCAAGGACGGCCCAAATCGGTACCCCTTCTTTGTTGATTAATTCTCCTGCGGGCTCTGCCCCCTTTCTTCGATTTCTTTAATGACATCATGGACACCTTCGACTTCCATCTTCTGGATTTTATGCCGAAGGCCGTGGCGTGCATGGCCTTCTTTGTCCATCTCTGTGAGGGCTTTGCCAGAGTGCACCCCAGCACGGCGCTCTTCCGGCATTACTTCACCCCTTGCATCCAGCCAGGGGGCGCCATCTCCGCCTATATCACCTGGATCCCGATGGGTCAGAGCAAGGTTACATACCCGAAGGGTACCCAGAAGGAGAGGTGGGAAGAGTGGCGGGGCCAGTGGTGCTTGATCGAGGAGGCAGATCCACAGGAGTTCTGCCGGGTCCGTCGGAAGCCACCGGTGCGCCGCAAGGACTGGAGCGATGTTGACGCCGACGACAAGGAGCTCGCTGTCGCCACCACTAGGATCCATCGCCTCACCTTGGCCAGGCTTACCCTTGAGATGATAGGGGCTGACTTCATTCGCCGCCGGATTGCCCCACTGCACAACAAGGGGAGGCGGGCCTAGGACTTCAGGAACGTGGCCGACGTCATAAGGCTCTGCATCGGCCTGAAAAACAATTTCACAGTGCTGCAGCACGCTCATCTTTGCCAGTGTCTCTTTTAGCTTAAGGTCGACGAGGCAGGTGGGGTCGAGAGGACCGGCAAGGCCGAGAAGGCCCGCAAGGTCGCTAAGGTCAGCGGGCCTCTGTTTGGGTTGCCAGCGGGAGTGGTCCCGTTGAGCAACAACTACCGCCAGACCGCCTTCATCTCCATGATGCTGGAGTTCAACGCGCACGGCCTCGATCCAACCTGGGCTGAGCCAAAAGCAGAGCGGGTGCAGGCATTCTTCGACAACTTGTGGGAGAGGTATGTTCGCGACGAGCCACTGCTCATCCGTGACACCACTCAAGAAGAGCTGGCGTACATCGCCGCCACGGCAAAGGAGGTGGCCCTTCCTAAGGAGGCCGGCAACATCGGCACCATGGAGGTCGAGGCCAACACGGCCACAGAAGAGAAAGAGTTCGCCGAGTGGGCGAGGTTTTGCTTGGGGATCCAGCAACGCCGGTGCTGGGGCCCCCTTGTCAAAGACGTGGTCGAGGAGTCGGCCGAAGAGAAGACCTAGGCGAAGGACCCCACGGCCCCGGAGAGAAAACGCATCCTGCGGCGGGCTAGCTCCGGCGAGCCGGTCCGCCCCGGCAGGACCACGCAGCGGCACCAGGCCTCGGCGCGGCCCTGCCCGAGACGAGGGTTGCGACAACAAAGAAGGCCATGGCCGCCACTTCTTCCTCATCCAAGCGGCGCAGGACGCCCTCGCCTTCCTCTCCCCCCGCAGACGCCTCCTCAGAGGTCGACTTCGACCTTGGGTCCTACAGCCCGAAGAGGAAGAGGTGGCAAGCAGAGGAGGACGAGTAAGCATCTCTTCCTTCATCATTTCTGATTCTCAATCTGCGCCATCTTTCCTGACTTGATCTTGTCTTTGCAGCGACATGGAGATGCTGGCCCAAAGGGTGGCGAAGAGGGCCATGGCTCGACGGGCGACAAGCCCCCGGCGAGCACCCCGCGCACGCCGGAGCTGGTGTTGATCAGCCCTGACAATAGCCCTCGACATAGCCCCTGACTAAACCCCCATCATGAGTTCTTTACTCACTCCTCACCGATGGGCATTGGGGCGCAAACCCTTGGTGTTAACCTTAACATGTTTGCAGGACAAGAACGGCAACAGGAGGAGCCACTAAGGGCCACCCCGACTCGCCGCCCCGGCAACCACGCCGCCCAGAGGGGCGCCCCCGGCAAGGGAACCTTCTGCCAAGCCCACGCACATGGGGGCGGAGGAGGAGGAGGAGGCAAGCATGGATGCTGGCCACTCTATCCCGGCCATGAAGTGGCTCGCCTCCTCTCTTTGCTTTCTTCCTTTTCTTTGTTCTGAATTTTGATTTTCGCCCTGCTTCATCCTCCCTTCTGCTTTTTAGACCCTCCCTTGATGGACCTTGAGGACACCGACACTGTCATTGGGGAGGTCGCCAAGGACGCCGAAGATGAGGCCACCAAGATCGCGGCTGAGGAAGCCGCCAAGTCCACCACCGAGGAGGCCGGCAAGGGGCCTGCCGAGGAGACTAGTGGGACCGTTGCCGGGGAGCCCGGCAAGGGGCCTGCCGGGGAGGCTGCTGAGTAGCCCACCGAGGAGGAGGTGGCCAAGTACCTGAGGGTGGGCGACGACCTGTTCGTCCGCCTCCCAGGGACGGCGAGCACCAGAGTGCCAGCCGAAGGGGAGGTGTTGGTTGATGAGGTGCTCGCCACTGCCGGGCTCCAGGTTGTCGATGAACCGAGCACCAACGATGGCGATTCCCAGGAGGAGCAGCTTCTCCGGGCCATGAGCGCCAACTTCCAGAAGCTCCAAGGACTCCACCGTGCCCGCCAGGACAAGGTGATGTCCAGGATGGTGGCGGTGGACAAGTCAGAGGCGGATTTTGAGGAGCGCGTCGCCCAGACACAGGTCTGCTTTGGCGAGGGCCGGGAAGAGCTGAGAACTACCCAGGGTGAGCTGGATGAGTGCAAGCGAGAGCTCATCCTGAAACAGGCTGACATTGAGAAGGTCTAAGAGGCAGTGAAGTAACACGCCGGCAGCAGCAGCAAGCTCTACTGCCAGGAGGAAGACCTCGTTGCGCGTGAGCAGGCGCTTGCCGCCATGCTCCGTGGCAAGGATGAGGAGGTTGGGAAGATTGTGATAGAGGCAAAGGTGTCCCGTCTTTTGATGAGATGGTGGCTATCATTTTAGAGGAAGTCGACTTTGACGATCCGACTACGAACGTGTGAGGACGTCGCGCCTTAGGAATCGCTAAACCAACTCCGAGGGGTTATTGACCACGCCGGAGCACGATCAACCTGACCACGAGGGCCTGTTTCCTGCGAGCAAACGAAGAACCAGCAAGAAACTGAGATTGCAATCTGGATATTGCGAATATAAGATGAAAGCTTTATTGATCAAGGTGGGGTTCTGTGACGTCTTGGTCTAGTCGCTGGACACAAACGAAGTATGCGAAGTTGCAGCTATGGCGAACTTTTACTGTAAACAAAACCCAAAGTATAAACGATGCCCTAAGGGCTGTATATATGGAGGAGAGAGGGGGAATTTCGTTGCCCTTGGTGGAGGGGTCCGAAACCAACCCCAACTCTTGTTTCCCCACATATACGGACTCTAAAAACAGCCTATACTTAAGTATTTCGAAAATACATGGGCCTGGCCCGATAATAAGGTGACGCAGCACCTAAAATAGCCTCTGGATGAAATTTATGAAGTGGCATCTTGTATATTTGGTCCAAGGCTTCATGCACTCCTTATGGTGGCTTCAAAGTCCTGAAATCATCACTTCTAACTCTGTTATTGATCCCCTTGCGCATGCCATCATCTCCATGCTTGAACTTGCTCCAAGGTTCATCTTTCTTGTCCAAACTAGGCCCTTCATTTGTAAGCAAAACAAATGTATCCAATTTAGGCAGCATCATATTCTCACGAACATTAGAATCGTTACCAAGAAACGGAAGTACCTAATAATTCAATTGGCGTGCGCGAGCTCTAGTAATTGGTCTAGTATGTATAGCAGCAGGGGCTGTGGGTGTAACAATGGTATTGATGTCCTCATTAGATTGTCGCGCAGCGGACCCAGGAGCTGGAGCAGGGGCACAAGAAGGCACTCAATGCTCTGACCCTGGACCACGCCGACAAGGTGTAGAATCGGGAGATGGAGTGGGAGGAGCTGAAAAAGAAAGTCTCAGGGCTGACGGAGGAGAGGGAGGCGACCAACCATTCTCTGGCGGATTCGCAGATCACCATCTCCGACTAGACCAAGCTGCTCACCGAGGCCAACAGCTCCATTGACGATCTGAAGCTGCAGCTGGGCGCTTTGGAGGGGAAGCTTTCAGAGGTCACTTCCCGGGAGGAGACCCTGATCAAGGCCCTGGAGACCGAGAAGCAGCTGCGGAGAGATGACGCCGCCGCCCATAAGACATATTCGGGTAGCATAAACCTCTGGATCAGCCGTCTCACTGATGTGCCAAGAGGCTCACGGCGCAGCTAGCCGTCATGGGCATGCCGGATGTTAGGTACTCCCAGGAGTCGAATGTGAGCCCCAACGCCAGGCTGACCTTGTTCTTCGAGGGTGTCCTCGATGCTCTGGAACAGCTCCACTCCAACCGAGCGACCTATATGGCGAATGAGTCCCGGAGGCATTGCCGGGGTGCCCTGACCAAGGTGCTCACCAAGGTGGCATTCTGGAACCCCAACGTCCGCTTCGCCGACGCGCTTGAGAGCTTGCCAGAGGGCACGAACCTCACTTTGCTCAAAGAGCGCATCGAGCCCATCATCAGCTGCGTCGACAAAGTCCAGAGGGTGGAGGGCCAGAGCCGGGACTAGTCACCTCATTTCTCCTGACCTCCGCAAGTTCATGCCCAAGATAATTTTTATCTTAAGTTAGAACTGCGGCAATCATTGATGTAATATAACTCTGTAGTACTTTGAAATGAAGCATGTTGTCTTCCTGTTTGATCTTTCTTTGTATGTACACACCCTACGCCTAGTTGGACAGGTTTGCTGGTGCGTAAACCCATGTTGTGGCCGTTTGAGGAATGGATCCTTAGCAGCCTGCCGGGGGGCGCTTGCTGCCGGGCAAATCACCTTGCCGTTCTCGGCGCAGCCGCCTGATCTATTGAGCGGACTCGAAACGGAACATGGGTGTTGCCAATAGTGGAAGGGTTCCCTTGCGTGCAGGTTTTCCATACAAGGAGCAAGATCTTTCGAGGAAGATAACCCTGTAAAAAAGGAAAATTGCTCAAGGTTTCGCGTGACTTAACTTTTTGTCGCCATGCAGATGGTTGTTGCGGCTGCGGACAGCATAGCCCCGCCTAGCCGATGGCACTAGAGCGTGGCTAATCGGCGTCGCCTTCTTCTCTCGAGCCATCGCAAAGGAGGAGTCGATGAGTTGGCCAAAGATGTCGGGGTTCTGGAACCGACACCTATGGGATCCCTCGACGGAATCCCTTCTAAGGTTGCGAGGCGTGGGGCTGCGCAAAGAGCGGGTCTAGAAGATCAACTCAGTGGGATTTTTACCTAGGTTCGGGCCACAAGCGATGCGTAAAACCCTAGTCCTGCTTTGTGTGTATTTAGTGTTCTTGAGTTCTTAAACTAGCTATCGTGCATGCCGAGTCCAAAAAGTCTGAATCCTTCCTCGGTATGCCTCAGGCCTCCTTTTATATGTCAAAGGGGTCGCCACAGTGGCATACAGGAGGTGGAAAGTATGTATAGTGTACAAGTTTATCTCCCGACATCTAGGACAAACGTATTTAATCTGCCGCATATGTGTCCTCTTGCTTTATCAGGGATGCCAAAGAGGCCCGCACTACAAAAAAAGACACATCCGTGACATTTTGGGCCGAATGAAACTTTTTTCTGTCATACTTATGACACTTCTATGACGATAATTGTGACAAAACCCGGTATCATCATAGATGTGGTGGGCTCCTACTTCTATGACAAAAAAATCATGACAGAAAATGTGCTTTTTGTCCTGGGCGGGCCGGAGACACAGCTGCATGACATTCTTTGGGCCGTCCATGACGGAAAAAACCATGGTAGAAGCGAGGGCGAGGAAAATATCGGGGTGTTCCCGGTTACGGTGGGTGGTCGGGGCCGAGCGATGCACGTTTCTCCCGTACACACATGCGCGTGGGTGCGAGGTGTTGGGCACTAACTGAAGCTGAGCGAGGCGTTGGGCTCTAACTGAACCCAAGTGATTGCACTGGAGGCTACACATTACTGAACCTGAGCGATCGATCGATGGCTGTTAACTGAACCTGATCTAGTGATTCCTTCGCTACTGCTGCTAACTGAAGCCGATCGATGCTACCTCTGGATGAACAGTGAACGTTGCTGGGGGGTTGGATGAACAGTTCCCGGTGGGGGTGGATGAACAGGACCCCGTGGTGTTGCCTCTATATGAACAGGACCCCGATCGATCGAGCCGGTTGGGGCTGGATGAGCAGGACCCCGTGGAGGGCTGGATGAACAGTAGATGGTGGAGGGCTGGATGAACAGTAGCCCGTGGAGGGGTGGTTGAACAGGAGCCTGTGGAGAGGGCTAGTTGAACAGTAGCCAGTGGAGTAGCTCGTGGTGGAGGCTGGATGAACAGGAGCCCGTGGATGAACAGTCATAGGTGGAGGCTGGAGGAGGTCGACGGTGGATGAAAAGTAGCCTGTGGAGGCAAGAGGGGGTCGATGGTGGAGATGAACTGTATCCCGTGGAGTCCCGTTTTGCGGTACACCACATCCCTCCCGATGAACAGGAACCCCGTTTCGACCGTAGCACTCCAACACAAGTCTGTTTCCTCCGTTTCGCGGTACGCCACACCACTCCCGATCAATAGGACCCCCATTTCGACCATAGGAGGTCCGTTTCCTCCATTTTGTGGTATGCCATCCCCATCCCCATGAACATGATCCCGTTTCGACTGTGGCCGGTCGAACACAAGGCCATTTCCTCCGTTCTACGGTACGCCAGGCCTCATTTCCATTGGTTGTTCCATCCAAGCCCTCCCGATGAACACGACGATGCATTCCGTTCCGACCCGGCCGGTTGGCTCCCCATGAACACGACGACGTTGTTTCTCCGTTCCGACCCAGCCATGTACACGAGCCCTGGCCGTACGTATGCGCGAGCAGGCGTTCAAGACCCTGCCCGTATTTACGTACGTGGCCGTATTTTCTTTCTTGCACACTGGCCGTTGTACGTATGTGTACATGCTACGTGCGCGCCTCTTCTATGACACGTGCGCGCCTCTACATCGACCAGTATGTACGTACACGTTCGCGACCAGAATGACAACGCTACGTACGCTTCGACCAGGTGGGTCCCGACTGTCATGCACTTCCTTGCCTGCGAAGTTGTAGCTGGTGGGTCCCAACAGTCAGGGGGCGAATCGTTTTTTTTTGCCCGGACGCACTTCCTTGCATGCGAAGATGTAGCTGGTGGGTCCCAGCAGTCAAGTGGAAACATTTTTTTTGCGAAATACGGTGGCCCGTCCGGTGGGTCCCTGCTGTCAGGTGGAGGAATAATTATTTTGCGCGTAATAAGGAGGCACTTCCTTGCGACCGTCGAGGACCCAGTTGTCAGCCTCTCCACGTATAGTACTCTTCCGATGGAAGTCGTTCCTTCACCACATTGCCCACGCCGCGCCGAGAGCACCAGGGCGGTGGACGAGGCGAGCGGCGAGGCCTAGGAAGGGGATGCCAGGGAGCCGAGGAAGACGTGGAAGTAGAAGCCCGCGCGGAGAGGTGTACGAGGGTTCACTGGTTCGGCTATGGTGTGAGGTTGCCGTTGCCACAGGGCCTGGCCAACGGTGGGAATAGTAGGGGTGGTGAGGCCTCCGCGGCAGCACAATCGGCCACGGGAGGCAGGAGCATGCGGCACGACCAGCGCTGCTTTGGGTGGTTGGAGCAAGAAGACTAGAGGTTGAAGAAGCACTACGGCCGTTGGATGGACATCGTACGGTCACTGGAGCTACAATCGTTCATATGGACTAAGTTGACAATGCACTCCGTCCCCGTCAACTTAGTAGGCCCACAAGTCAGCCTCCCACCAACGTGGGTCCCAATTAGTAGGGGGAGTATTCATTTTTTTGTGCGTAATAAGGAGGCACTTCCGGTGGGTCCGAGCTGACAGCGGGGGGGGGGCTTTTTTTCGTGAAATACGGTGGCCCGTCCGGTTGGTCCCAGCAGTTAGGGGGGAAACGTTGTTTCGCCAAATACGGTGGCCCATCTGGTGTGTCCCTGCTGTCAGGTGGAGGAATAATTGTTTTCCACGTAATAAGGAGGCACTTCCTTGCGGTTGTCGTGGACTCAGTTGTCAGCCTGTCCACGTACAGTACTCTTTCGATGGAAGTCGTTCCTTGATCACGTTGACCACACCGTGCCGAGAGCACCAGGGCGGTGGATGGCAGCGAGCGACGAGGCCTAGGAAGGGGACGACGCGGAGCCGGGGAAGACGGGGCACTGGAAGCCCGCGCAAAGAGGAATACGACGGTTCACTGGTTCGGCTGCGGTGTGAGGCTGCCGTTGCCGTGGAATAACATGGGGTGTGGGTGAGTGGAGGGATGGCATGGCCATCGGTGGGAGTAGTAGAGGGCGGTGAGGCCTCCGCGGCAGCACAGTCGGCCATGGGAGGCAGGAGCAGGCGGCATGACCGGCGCTGCTTTGGGCGGTTGGAGCAAGAAGACCAGAGGTTGAAGAAGCACTACGGCCATTGGATTGGACATCGTACGGTCACTGAGGCTAGAATCGTTCATATTAACTAAGTTGACAAAGCCCTTGGTACGCGTCAACTTAGTAGGCCCACAAGTCAGCTTTCGAAACGGTACGCCTCAGATGTCAGGGGGAGAAATCATTTTTTGGGAGGGTGAATCAAGAATATCTGAGATTGAAGAAGAAGCACAGCATCCGTTGGATGGACATCCAACGGCCACTGTTGCTAGAACCGAGTGTTGACTAAAATAAGTTGATAAAGCCTTGCATACGCGTCAACTTCTTTTTTTCGGGGACACGTCAACTTAGTAGGCCCACAAGTGTGTGGCAGAGAACTTATAGCCCATTTGCGATTTGTAAGAATGTACAACCCATTTTTGAATTCCAATGGAATTTACTACAGCCCATTTACAGTTTGGTAAAAGTACAGACCATTTTCTAGCTAGGACAACAATTAATAATTTCAACCAACCAATCAAGACAGAATTCAATAAAATTTCCCACATTTTGATGGGATCCGAAATATTTTTATCCCGAAATTTCTAGTCATATTAAATATAAATTTGTATTACGTAAAAATCTAATGAAACATTGCGCGTGCAACAATTAAAAATTAAGATTTTCAAAATCCATAAATAACATTTTATAAACTAATTTCGTGCTTGGTGCATTTTTTGTAGTTACTGCCCAGTTTTTATAATTACAACTCATTTATCATTATTTAAACCCCATTTTCTTGTTAAGCCTAATGCATCCCTCCTAGGAAAGAATTGCAGCCCAGCGGGGCGGAGAATAACAAGTTGACCTTGCCCGGGTATTCCTCAAAAAAACGTATAGCTGGGCTAGCCATTTTCATCTTGAAAAAAATTAATATCTGGGCTGGATATCTCTCCTGGGCTAGACGAGCCACAGCCTGCCCAGTTAATACCCTGCTCTCCTCTGAACAACAACGAAAACATCGCCAAGAAAAACTCTGCAGTGCTCACGCCTCAAAAACACAAATACTACTCGAGCTGCTTGGTCCCAGCTGTGGGCCGCACCTTGTGCAATTCTCTCGTTTATATTGACTACATAGGTTGACAATGGTGTGGGACTGTGATGTCAGGAAACCAGGAGGAAGCAAAAAAATATAGTTGTACATAATCAGGAGGCACTTGCGTACGTACGACTATGGCCCTAGATATGACGCCATATATATATAGGTAAAATGTTTGGGGCACCTAGCTGGTTTTTAATTAATGCCTCATGAATTCAAACCCATTAAATTTTGCATGTAAGATTTTCCATATGTGATACTAGCATGCATGCATTTGTTTCCGAACAATACATCCATACATAACTTCCCTTCCATGCATGATCGTCCTTTGATTCTGTCCAAAATAAAAATATATACCTTAGTACAGACAACATGCTTGATATACCCAAGGTACGGTAGATGGAAATGATATACCAAAGAAATATACAAAATCAAAGGACATACATATGGAGAACTGATGGAGATACATGGTACGTTGGTCTCAAAGGATATACGTATGTATCACATACTCTCCACTAAGTATGAAGAACTAATGAAGATACACGATGTTGGGCTTGATTTTAAAAAATACCCACATACGTATGGTCTCATACTGTGGGTATATAATACCTTGTAATTTTCTTAAACGTCTTAAACATCTATGGGTATATGATACCTTCAATTCTTAAAATATTTACATTGAGTCGCAAGTTTTCGCATGGACGTTATATTCTATTCCCGCAAAAAATGGACGTTATATCCTAATTAGTGGATAGCCATTTTCTATATGATATATTCATCGTGCGTATCACATACTCTCTACTGTGTACAAAGAACTGATGGTTTTATCATTTTTTTATTTATTGTGTTGCTTAATAATTTTTGGGCACGTCGATAGTTTTGCTAATTTTCGTTTTATATCAATTTTTATATATTTTAAATATGGCAACTTTTTTTGTGGTATATTATTGCTAGCTATGTCACATATCATGGGTATATATTTTTGGAATATGGTTTATGGCTATCTCACACTTATTTACTTTTATAATGTAAAATGCATTGGATATGACATACCCACAATATTTAAAAGTATTTGTGGGTATTCGATTCCTTGGAATGCTTTTCTAAAGTCACAAAAGAACACATTGCATTTTTATACGATAGTTTTCTAATAGGTATCTGATAATAAAGGCGGAAAATCTTTCAGCCACGAGCCAACTGTGGGTATGTGAAATTTATGCATATGCATGAGATATTTGGTCTAATATGTGAGCTATGGATTATTCTCCTTAAACACATTACTACCATCGTACTACAAGCAACTTCAAGCCGAGAGCTTCATCATCATCTACCCCAACCGATGAGACCGTCAAGATGATTTCCTTTAAATACTTCAGATGCGGTGGCCGAGGCCACAAGTCATTTGAGTGTACAAACAAGCACACCATGATACTCGACAATGACGGAACCCATGACTCCATGAGTGAAGAGGAGATGAAAGCCCTTAAGAAAGTGGCAATGCACCGGCGCATGACCGATGAAGAAGAAGATCAAGTCATTTGTGATGAAGATTAAAGTCTCGCTCTTGTTGTCTCCAAGGTCTTAACTCTTCATCACCATCAACAAGAAGAAGACCAAAGATGCCACATATTTCATACCAAGGCCGGCATCAATGGAAGATCTGTCAAGGTCATCATCGATGGAGGGAGTTGTCATAACCTCGCAAGTGAAGAACTTTGCTCCAAGCTCCAATTGCCCAAGATGAAGCACCCACATCCCTACAAATTTCAATGGCTTAGCGACTCCGGCACTATCTAAGTCGAGCATCAAGTACAAGTCTCCTTCAAAATTGGTGCCTATGAAGACACTTTGGAGTGCGAAGTTGTTCCCATGACCGTTTGCCACGTTCTCCTTGGACGCCCATGGCAATTTCATAGATGTGTGATCCACAACGGCCAAACGAACCAATACATCTTCCGGATGAAGGAAAAGGAGTACATACTTCGCCCCATGTATCCAAGCCAAGTGATCGCCGACAAGCAAGCCACCCATCATGGAGAGAATAGTGAGAGAGCGACCCACCAAAAAGAGAGTGAGCGCCATAAGCCAAAATTGAGCGACTCCACGATGAGCGACAAAAAGAACCTAGTTCTATTTGTCACCACACGTGACATGGGAGAAGTGTGTGAGAACCCATCTAGTGTCATGCACTATGACCTTACATGCAACGACGAGGCACCAAAAGCTAACAACTCTCACACTCTACCTTTAGTGTTATCTTCTCTTTTGCAGGAATTTCAAGATGTTTTCCCCGACGAGCTACCTCCAGGTCCACCTCCTCTAAGAGGCATTAAGCACCGAATCGACATCATCCCCAGAGCGCCCCTTCCTAACAAGGTTCCCTACCGCGTCCACCACGAGGAACCTAACAAGGCCCAACGGAAAGTTCAACTACTCATCCACTTTGGACACGACAAGACACTTGCTACGCCCTCCAAGCACTATTTTTGTCCAACGACGCTTTGCGATGTCAACCGCTTCACCAACCAATACTCTACGTGTCGCCAAGCTAAAGAAATCTTGCAACTGTGCCTACCGATCGCCGAATACACCTGCAAGATAGACCTCCCGCGTGACAAGTATGACATGAGCGACATCTTCAACGTCAAAGATCTACCCCCGTACCATGGTGATGAAGAATTTGATCCGAGGATGGATCTTCCCCAAGGGAGGGGAGATGATGCAGAGCATCCCATGATCATCCCCATGGACGCACCAACACCTCCAACGTCACCACTTGGACCAATGACAAGAGACCGAGCCAAGGCTATCAAAGATAAGGTGAACTCACTCATCTCCGAACTTCCACTTTCCATGCATGAGAATTGGCTACTACCTCAAGTGGAAACCCTATGTGTGATCAGGTACTTGGAGGAAAGCCATGGACCAACCACACTCAACGAACAAGACGGTGAGGACGCCAAGTTCATGGGACAAGAAGGAGAACTGCTCGAAGTCCCCAGGCTCCGGACGACCGACAGACCCCGGACGTCCGGCCCCCTCCGGACGACCGGCGTTTCCACACCCGAGCCAAAACCCACGGACATCCGACGCCTGATGGATGACCGACGCCCGGACGTACGACCCCGACCAAACGTCCGACCGAAGACCAGCCGAGCCGAATCTACGGACATCCGACAGGCACTGCACGTCCTGACCCTCGCGAGCCTCCGGACGACCGGTGACTCCCGGACGTCCGATGCCTGTACGCTGTTTCGAGTTGGGCCATAGCCCATGTACCCCTTCACCCCCCCCTCTTTTGCACTAAGACTATATATAGACCTCCTATTCCTTCTAGCTAGGGTTAGCGAAGGATTAGCTCATATTTGTGTGAGAGCGTTGCTCATCCACTTGGTTACCTTCTCCACGGAGATTTGAGCCTCCACCGGAGAAGATCCCCCAAGCGGATTCAAGACCCCTTTTAGGGAAGAACTCAAGACCTCCTCACGGAGAAGATCGTGCATCTTGTATCATCCCTAGTTGACCGTGGATCATGTATCATTCTTTGTATCCGAGGATCTAGGACATGTGTGACTTATTCATGTTGGTTTGAGTGTTCCTCTTTGTGCCTCTTTATGTTTTCCCCTCGTGTTCTTCGTGTTCTTCGCGGGATTCCGCTCCTTTCCTGAAAGATCGGGCGATTAGGGTTCTACCCTACATCAAGGTGCCCAGGCACCGAGGTGTCCCATATGGGCTTCATATATATATATATATAAACACTATTATATATATATATATAGAGTAGCACTATTCTGATCCCAGGATCAGAATAGTTATTCAGATCACGGCGCGCCTTATAGGTGCGATGATGTGTTCCCGGATTCCGGAGAAACAAAAAGAAAAAACACGGACTGCCCACACCTCCCCGTCCCCCGATCTAATCACTGTCGTGACCCACCCCCGCGCCCCGATGCGACACCGCCCGACCTACCGGAATCCCCGCCGCCACGCCACCTCCCGGACACCCCCGCTGCCCCTGCCCAACCCATCCCACCCACCTCCCACACCACCCACCCGAACTGGCGACACCACCGTCACACAGCCGTCGCCCCGCCCCCTAGCCGGTGATGCTGCCGCTGCCCCGCCCCAAACGGGCGACACCGTCGCCCCGCAGCCATCGCCCCGCCCCTAGCCGGCGACTCCACAGGAGCCCGCCCCAACCGACGACGCGCCGCACCACCTGACAGAGCACCTCGAGGTCGCCGGATCCGACGATGATCCTTCACCACCGTCCACTCTCTGAGACTCCAACGACCACCAGCTCACGCGCGGATTGGGTGCTATGCTGCAAATGGAGGAGACGTCGAACTTCAGATGGTGGAGGCCACGACATGCAGCCAGCCGCGCGTAACCGCCGTCCCATGCCATGGATCGAGCAGTCGCCATCCCCAGCGGGTCCGGACGGCCACTCCAGAGCCATCCCCTCGGGTCTGCACTACCTCCGCCGACCCCCGCCACTCACCGCCCGACGCTTCGCCGCCCAGATGGATCCATGCCGCTCCTTCCCCTCCTGGCTCATACCACGGCGGTGGTAGGCGCAGTCCCATCGCCTCTTCAGCACCCAACACAGTGTGGCCATCGTTCCCAGCTCGATCATTGTCTCTGTTCGATATCTTTGCAATACCAGAGTTCAGAGTGACTGTTTGTTTAGTTTGCATGGAAGGTGCTCGTCTAAATGTCTGTGAGCATACTTTTTCATTCCTAAGCAAAATACTACTCCATGCAAAGATACATTAAGTTAAACTATCAGATGTTCCTGATAGTTGTTACTCTGAATGTGCATGGTTAACTGATGTGAAACTTTTGGTTTTGGGAATTCTGATCTTCTGTTTGTTTTTATTTGTGGTCAATTCTAGTTTTATGTTCTATACAAATTAGATGGCACCGCGTTCACATACATATGAATAAGAGAAGTGTACAAAGATACATTAAGTTAAACTGTCAGATGTTCAGAGGTGAAAAAGAAGGGAAGAAAGTCAAAAACAAAACAATAGAAGTTCAACTTGAGAGACCTCGCTCGTCTGAAAAAAGTAGTTTAGGGTGAGTTCCAGGAGAGCAGCATCCGCACTACTAATGATGCGGTCTAGTGAAGAAGCAAAATTAAGCAGAATGTTCAGAGATCCCACTCCTAAAAGTTTAGAAAAAAAGAGGGACAAAGTTCTTTGTTCGGTGATGTGTGGTGAGTGGATAGGGAAACAGAAATGAAGTTGTGGTAGAGAAAAAGGCCACCTCTTCTCACGTGGCACTCTCCTTCTCAATTATGTAATTATTAATGTAACTTATTAAGAAGAATATTCTTCTATATAGAACAAAGCTATGTTGGAAAAAGAAAAACGTGCACGCATTAGTGCATGTTGTTTATTTTGGACTCCAGTACAACCTTGATCAAAATGGAATTTTTTCCTCCTTTTATTTTGAAATGAAGCTTCTTTGGGTGATGATCTACTAGCAGAAAAAAAGTAACAACTATAGTTTTGAAAACGGCATACAAAAATGGGGGGAAATGGTAATGTACCATTGAAAACTAATGCGACAAAACCAGGGGGTTAGCGTTCTAGTGTTTTTCAATCACTTTCTTTCCGTACTTCACTTGGGAAAACACGTGAGAACTTGGAATATAGAAAATACAGAAGTTCACATTAAGTAAAAGGTTAATCCAATTAGAAAACTTAAAATGTGGTGACCTTTATATTCTTGATTTTTTTATATATGTCAAATTTTCATGGTTTCTAAAAGAACTAGAAGTTCAAAGTAAAGTAGGAGCGGTTTAATTTTAATTACAAAACTGAACAATCCTCGTTACTAAAGAATACAACCAAGAAGTTTAAATTAAAATAACAAAGAAATTCAAAAAAACTTAAAAGACGGATTTTTCTCATTTAAAAAAACCCTAGAAGTTCAAATTTAAATAAGAAAAAAGTTTGATGTTTATTACAAACCAAGAATTTCAAATTTCAAAAACAGAGTAGTTCAAAAAAGTTTATATAAAATGGATATTCCCCGTATCTTAAAAACCTAGAAGTTCAAATTAAAATAACGGTGTACTTCAAAGTTAAAAAAATCCAAAATTTTGTTTTTTCAAAATAAAGAAAGTCCTGGAAGTTTAATTTAGAATAATAGAGCATTTGATTTTCACTGTTACAAAAAACCCGAGAAGTTCAGATTTTAAAAACTAAGAAGTTCGATTTAAAAAAATCAATTTTTCCTTGCTACTAAACAAAATAAAATTGAGAAGTTCAAAATAAAATAACAGAGTAGTTTGATGTATACGAAAAAACTCAAATTATTTATGTTTCTAGGAAAAATAAAAGTATGAAGTTCAATTTAAAAAAATAGTTTGATACTTGTTTGAATTCAAATTCATAAAACAAAGAAGTTCGAAATATATAAAAAAACTCAGATTTTTGCTCGTTACTAAAGAATAAAATGAGGAAGCTCAAATTAAAAAAAAGGAAAAACACAAAAATGGTTAAAAAGAATTTTTCTATCGAACTACACGGAGCCCGCGCACCACCGCCCCTGACCCCACGCGATGCCGCCGCCACCACACACCCCAGCTCGTCGGCGCCGCCTCCGACCCCGCGCGTCACCGTCTCCGCCAACCCTCCCATCGCCGTGCCCGCCACATCCAGCACGCCTCCGCCGCAACTGCCACCCCAGTGACCGCCTGCACGCATGGATCCGGCAAGATCCCGGTCCTTACAGTCTAGGGATGACCTCCGTGGGCGCTGTGGTCGCCGCGGACTGCACCAACCGTCGTCATGGACTGCTCCTCTCTCTCTCGCCATCCATCGTGCCTACCTGCACCTCAAGGAGGGCTCGACCTGCAGCAGGATGAGGGCATGACCTGCTGCTTGGTGGCCACATCCGGCAGAGAGAAAAAAGGCGGTTGGGTGACAGATCTTGCACGCGGCCCTCCGGCCAGAGGGCTGCCGAGCTGCTGGGTCGCCAGCCACCACTACCAGCAGGCCGCCTTTGCCATCTCCTGTACAGAACGCTAACACCGAGACTCTCAGCCCCTCTGCCTCCTCTGTTTCTAGAAAAACTCTGGTCACCGTCATGTTCCTCCCGACCTCCCTCTTCTCCCGCAGTGACAAAGCTTCTCCCAGCAGCTAGCTGCTGTCCGTGGCATCCTCTCAGGCACCGTCAAACTGTTGTTCATGCGCTGCTACCGAAGTTCAGCTTGAGTGTGAGAGGAAAAAGATTTTTGAGACAAATTAGCTGCTGCTGTTGTCCTAGGTTTTTTTGGTCTTAAATTATTTCCGTTTCTAGGAAGTGTGTGTGTTGGTTGTGCATGAAGCACGTGCGGTGTATGTGTTTTATTCTGCATAATTTTCTTGATTTTCAATAGCACGTTAAGTTAATGTTTCGGAAATTCCGAAGTTCACATGTACTACATACAGAAGAAATTCATCAAATGAGAAAAAGGGACTGCATGGCCATTTCACCAAAAGCAAAAAATGAATAGAATGTCATGACAAAAAAATAAAAAGTTCACAAGATGTAACATAGTGACTTCTAGAAAAATGGAAAAAAAACATAATTTTGTTTTGTATGTTTAACCATTTCAGAAGTTTCAGAGTTTATAATTACTAAAGAAATAAACCAATAAGTTCAACTGAAAATAACGAAGAAGTTCGATGTTTCTAACAAAACTCCAATTTTCACATTTCTAAAAAAATACACAAAGAAGTTCAAATAAAAAGTTAGAGAAGTTTGATGTATATAAAAAACTCAGACTTTTTCTGTTACAAAAACGAAATAGAGAGAAGTTCGGTTTGATAACTATCAGAAGTTCATTTACTGTGTGGTGTGCGTTTCGTATGAGAGAAAAAAGAAATAAAAAGGCAATGTCCAAAAAATTTGTTGCTAGAAGTTCAAGTGCTCGACCCGAGAAAGTTCAAAAATTCTTGTGAGAGAAGTTGAACAAAAATAAGTGACAGAAGTTCAAGGTGAAAACAATGAGAAGTTCAACTAGTGCAAGGAATGCATTTCAGGTGAGAATAAAAGTATAGAAAAATAGAAGCATAAAATGTTTGTTGAAAGAAGTTCAAGTGCTCTGTCCCGGGAGGTTCAAAAATCCTTGCGAGAGAGGTTCACCTTGTATTTCCATGCTCGATTTTGTCGTATAAAAATCGAATACAATTCTTTAATCAAAATATAAAAAGATGAAGTTCAAATTGGAATGACACAGAAGCTCGGAGTTTATTAAAACCTATGATTTACATGTTCAAAATATTGAAAACACAACGCCATTTTTTGCACTTTTAAAAACAACTCATAAACGAAAAAATGGTTGCTAGAAGTTCAAGTGCTCGGTGAGGAAAAGTTCAAAAAATTCTTGTGAGAGAGGTTCATCATGTATTTAGATGTCCAAAATACATAAAAATGTAGTTTTTTGTGTTTTAAAATAATTCTCTCAAACTAGAGAGAGGTTCAAAGTGATAACAACCAGAAGTTCACGTGCTACATGGTGTGTATTTCATATAAGGAAAATACAAATAAATTCTAACAGAGTGAAGTTCAAACAGACATGCCCCAGAAGTTCAACTACTTCACATAGTGCAAAAAACAACACGTTCAAAACAGATTGAGGTTCAAACAGACATGCCAGAGAAGTTCAACTACTTCACATACTACAAAAAACAGCACGTCAAAAACAGAGTGAGGTTCAAACAAACATGCTCGAGAAGTTCAACTACTTCATGCAGTGCGTTTCTGTTCACGATGAAGGGAGAAATCATGATCTCGTCATTTTCTAATTTACTACAAAACGGCAGGAATATCATTTGTGTAAGTTCAAGACCTCGGTCTGAAAAATTAAAAAATTATTGTGAGAGAGGTTTGTACAAAAAGAATATCATTTGTGTAACACTAACGAATGGATGAGAAAATTACAAACGAAAATATGTCATAGAAGTTCAACGTGAAAACAGTAGGAAGTTCACCTACTACACTGAATGAATTTCAGATGAAAAACTTTCAAAATCGTCGCGAGTATGAAAAAATGACCAACACGGGAAAGTTGCGTGTTTACAGCAGCTTTCCATCGGTATATCACCCGCTCAATTCCCGTGAGTGGGATGGAGAGCTACGAGCAGTGGATGAAGATCTACGAGCAAAAAAATCACATGAAAAACATAGTGAAGTTCAGGTACACGCGCCGAGAAGTTCAGGTTCTTCACGCGGTGCATTTACGAAGAATCTGTTTCGCGATATAGGCAGAACGCATGATCCTGCCGTTTCCGAAATTACATGAAAACGGCTAGGAATCAGAAAAAACCATCAACATGAAAAAGTTTTGCATTTTTCGTAGCTTTTCAGCGCTATATTATTTGCCCCATTCCGATAAAGTTTGTAGAAATTACGGTAAAAATACATTTTTAACCATTTTCAAAACTGACATAAAACTGTAATGAATTAGGAGAAATAATATATAGAAAAAAGTTTCGCATTTCTTCAAGATTTCCAACGCCATATCATTTGCTGCATTTGGACGTACGGTTAAAAAATTAGCTCGAAAATACGAACTCGGTGAAACTTGTACCGTTTTCTAAATTACTTTTAAACCGTTCAAAATTAGAAAAAACTTTTAACATAAAAAGTAGCGCATTTTCATAAGCTTTCTGATGCCATATTATTTGCCTCAATTGGATTAGCCGTTTAGAAATGGTGTCAAAAATACGAACTCGGGTGTTCGGTTTGCGAAATTTTATGATTTTCCGAATTACTCTTTAACGTAGGGAATTAGAGAAAAGTTTAAACATGTGGAAGGAGCGTTTTTGCAGAAGCTTTCCAACGCCATATTATTTGCCTCATTCCGATAAACGGTTTAAAAATGCGATCGAAAATACGATTCACGTTTTTGTATCAAGAAAAAACGGTTTTCAAAACTGCTCTTAAACCGCTGACATTTTGCCAAAAATTTAACTTGGGTCATGATACTGATGTCCATAGCTATCCAACGGTATATCACAAGCCCCATTTGGAGACCTTTTGGCTGGAGTTCAACCTAGTACTCGGGGAAGGTCAGGTGCGTTACTCGGGAAGTTCATGTTGTGATCAGAATATTATTCTGATCCCGTGATCAGAATAGTGTTGATGTATAAACATTATTCTGATCACGGGTTGAACTTCCTAAGTTACACAACCTGAACTTCTCTCTGTAGGAACCTGACCTTCGGGCTATCTTCGCAACCGTGTCTCCCCGCGTGAATTATTCTAGTCACTCGTGTTCTATGTGATGTAAGTGTAACCTAGAAAGGATTTTTAGCAACTAAATGCCCATTTTAAATAGGAATCTTGCTTGTTGTTGGATTTGCTCTCGGGGCATGATGAACTTGCGTTTGTTGCAATTTTACTGCCTGAGTTATTCGACCTGAACTTCCCTTGGTGACAGGTTGAACTTCCGCAAACATTGCCCAAACGGGGCTTGCGATATATCGTTCGAAAGCTACGGATACGAGTATCATGACCAAAGTTGAATTTTTGGCAAAATGTAAGCAGTTTAAGAGCAGTTTTGAAAACTGTTTTTTCTTCATACAAAAAATGTGAATCGTATTTTTGATCGCATTTCTAAACCGCTTATCGGAATGGGGCAAATAATATGATGTTGGAAAGCTGCTGCAAACCCGCTCCTTCCACATTTTGATATTTTTCTCTAATTCCCTATGGTTAAAGAGTAATTTGGAAAATTGCAAAATTTCGCAAACCAAATAGCCAAGTTCGTATTTTCGATGTCATTTCTAAACGGCTATTCCAATTGAGGCAAATAATATGGCGTTGGAAATCTTATGAAAATGCGCTACTTTTTCATGTTAAACGTTTTTTCTTATTTTGAACGGTTTAAAAGTACTTTAAAAAATGGTACAAGTTCTACCGAGTTCGTATTTTCGACTTACTTATTTGAATGTACGTCTGAATGCAGCAAATGATATGGCGTTGTAAAGCTTGAACAAATGCGAAACTTTTTGGTATATATATTGTTTCCCACAATTCTTTACAATTCTAAGTCAATTTTGAAAATGGTTAAAAATATATTTTCGTCGTAATTTTTCCAACTTTTACTGGAATGGAGCATATAATATATCGTTGAAAAGCTACGAAAAATGCAAAAAAAATCATGTAGATGGTTTTCTATGATTCCTCCACTCACCGGAATTGAGAAAGTCATATATAGATGGAAAGCTGATGTAAACACGGAACTTTCCCGTGTTGATTGTTTTTTCATACTCCTGACGGTTTTAAAAGTTTTTCATCTGAAATTCATTCAGTGCAGTAGTTGAGACTTCCTACTATTTTCACGTTGAACTTCTGTGGCGTATTTTCATTTGTAATTTTCTCATCCATTCGTCAATGTTACACAAATGATATATATGGATCTTGGCTGTTAGAGGAGTCAAACACCCATTGCGCTCGCGCTGCCCCCAAGGGGGCGGCTTGGGCGAACCCTAGCTGCCGCCCCCGACCCACCCTCCCCCGTCGCCGCCGTAGGAAGTCGGCGAGAAAAGCTCGTCCGACGGACGGCGGTGGCGAGCTCGCCCTTCATCTTGGGGGCGGACTTGGGCTGCGCGCGACGACGACCCTGGGCGTCAGGCGTGACGGCGGAGATAGGAAGCTGGACGGCGGATCCATGGCTTTTCGGTGGGGCTACGCTTCCATGGCTGCCGAGGCAGCATGGTGGTCAGCCATGGCGCGCGGTGGCGGCAGATCTGGGTGCCCCTGCCCAAATTCGTCCCGCTGTGGGTGGTGGCAGCCCGTGGTGTTGCCGGCTGCGCATTCGGGGTGGTTCTCCACTCGGGCGAGTGGAGGTGGTCGTCGGCGCGGCGGGTGCGTCCCGATCTGGGTGTGGCTAGATCTATGGTCGGCGTTTTCAAGGTCGGCTTGTTCAGCTGCCGGTGTGCGCGGGTGGTGGGTTCTAGTGCCAGATCTGGCTGTAGTCATCCGGCCCTGATCAATGGGCTTCTCTCCTGCGGGTTCCTAACAGTGCCGACATGGTTGCCGGGACCCTAGCCGCGGGTGAAGCTGGTGAAGGAGATCCATATTGGGGGAAACCCCTTGGTCGGCCCTGGTAGGCCGGGCCACCGATGACGCTCAAGGGCGCCGCTTTTCTTCTTGGAGACGTCGGTCTATGTCTGCTCCTTCGTTTCCCCCCTTTCTGCCTCTCGAGTGAAAACCCTAACTCCGGTCGGAGGCGGCGGTGTCCTTGACACCGTGACCTTCCTGAAGGCGTCGCCTTGAGGGTTGAGTGGTGGTGGGCATTGTGTGGGTCCTTGGCAGTTGCTGGTGATGGGCACTGCTTTGGGGGAAACCCTAGCATCTGGTTCTCCAGATCAGACGATGGCGGTATTGTAGTGCCATTTCTCTCCTGGGAGTATCGTTTGTGGACCAGCGCTAGAAGACACAGGCAGGAGGTGGAGCGGCTCCGTCTTGCACAGAGCTTTGGTGGAGTTGTCAAGTTATGCCTGGCCGACAGGTGCTACGGTGAGTCATGCCTGGTTGGTAGGTGCTACGCACGACAGATCTTCTGGAGTCTTCGCGTCTGGACGGACGAGCGCAGGGCGGTGGTGCCGTTGGGTGCCGTGGTGGCGTCGATGGATGTCCAGACTGGCAAGGATGATGTGGACTTATCTCCTAAAGATGGATCTGTGGTCCGATGAAGATGGCGGCTTCTAAAACGTGTGCATGTGGTGTGCGCTTTAGGTCTGCTGCACCGGCTGCTAGTCTCGATACGTTATGTGGATGGATCGCGACGACACTGGTTGTAGATATGGGAGTGAGAGCACTCCTCATTATCGAATTTGTAGACGTGAGTGGTGGATTTGATGTATGTTCTTGTCAGACCTTTGTGGAATAATTAATGAGGATGGCCGCATGCAAGATTGATGCAGAGGCCGGGGGTTCAAACTCCCTTTCTAAAAAAACAAACATCTCTCACAATAAATTTTTTAACTTTCTCCGACCGAGGACTTGAACTTATAACAACAACAAAATTGGACCTTGCCTTTCTATTCATTTTTCTCATATTAAACACACACCATGTAGTACATGAACTTTTTCCATTTTTATAATTTGAATTTTGTTTTTCTTTTTGTAATCAAATTGCTCCCAAATAATATACTAAACTTCTTTGTGGATTGAGAGAATTATTTTAAACTGCAAAAAAACAATTTCTTTTTTGTGTTTTTGAACAAGGAAATACAAGGTGAACCCCTCTCGCAAGAAATTTTGAACTTCCTCGGACAGAGCACTTGAACTTCTTTCAACAAACATTTTAAGCTTTTATTTTCCTGTACTTTTATTCTGACCTTAAATACATTCCTTGCAGTGCTTGGACTTCTCGTTGTTTTCACTATGAACTTCTGTCACATTTGCGTGTATACATTGAATTACACGCCATTGAAGGTCACATGTCATTTTTTGCCATTTTCAAACATGTAATTGGAGGTCGGACGTCCCGCAATATAAATTCTGAACCGTGAATGGAGGTGCACGTGAACTTCTTGCAACAAATCTGAGTTTTTTATTTACTTCGAACTTCTCTGTTATTTTAATTTAAACTTCTTAGTCATATTCTTAGAAAGGAAATATGTTTTCAAATAAGCATCAAACATAACGAATTTCGTGTAGTAGTTGAACTTCCCGCTGTTTTCACCTTGAACTTCTGTCACACATTTTTTGTTCAACCTCTCTCACAAGAATTTATGAACATTCTCAGGCCGAGCACTTGAACTTCTAGCAACAAAACTTTTAGCCTTTGTTTTTTCATTCTTAATTTTTCATACAGAATGCCCACTATGTACTACATGAACTTCTGGCAGTTATCAATCTGAACTTCTCTCTGTTACACGAAAATATCTGAGTTTTTATAGACATTGAACCGCTCTACCCTTTTTATCTGAACTTCATTGTGTATTTTTAGAAATGTGAAAATTGAAGGTTTTGTAGAAACATCAAACTTCATTGTTATTTGAAATTGAACTTATTGGTTTTTATTCTTTAGTTTGAACCAATCTCTAATTTTTTTGCCTCTAACTCCTAATGCACTTATTGAATATGAGCAAATGATACCAATAGAAAACTATTGGAAAGCATTTTTTACAAAATCATGATGGGTTATACAAGCATCTTTTTGAACACGCTAAAACTTGTTTTGAACAATATACACAAAACATTCAAATTATCAGATACTGTTGGAAAGCTTATGTTTTTAAGCAATTTTTCATGTAGACAATTTTTCTAAATTCATTGCGACTCATGAGTAGTTTTTAAAATGCCAAAAATGGTATCGATTTTTTTTAATGTAAATATGAGTTTTGATAAACATCACACGTCTTTGCTTTTTAATTTGAATTTCACATTGAACTACTCATGAACTTCTATGTTTTTTAAGTTTGAACTTAACTTTTTTATTAAAGAAGTGTTTTTTATTTTTAAATAAAAATCGAGTTTCACATGTTTTTTTTCAATTTGAACTTTATGGTTGATTCTTTAATATTGAATGATATCTGAGTATTTTAATCCTAGTTTTTCAATAAACATTGAACCACCTCGTTATTTTCGTTTGAACTTCTATTTTTTAGATATGGGGAAAATCAAATTTTTAAATGTTTTTAGTTTTCCTTTTTTTTAATTTGAACTTCTACGTTTTATTCTTTAGTAGCGAGGAAAACCTGATTTTCTATAATCTTTGAACTTCTCTCTTATTTTAATTTGAACTTCTTAGTCTTGTAATTTGGACTTCTTAGTTAATTTCTATTTTTGTAATTTGGACTTTATGGTTTATTTCTTTTGGTAACGACAATATCCTAGTCTTTTTAACAAATCTTGAATTGTCCGTTATTTAAATTTCAACTTCTAGAGTTTTTTTAATTTTAGAAACGATGAAAGTCCTTTTATGATTTTTGAACCTCTAATTTTAAAATTTGAACTTCTTGTTTTTCTATTTTAGAAACGATGAAATATCCTCTTCCAAGTGCTCTTTTACTTTTGATCTGCTCTATTATTTCTGCTTGAACTTCCTATGATCTTCTTGTTAGCAGATTTAGATTTTCAACTTCTATACATCGAACTACTACATTATTTTATTTTGAACTTCTTGTTTCCATTCTTCAATAACGAGGAAATCTAAATTTTGTATAATCATGGAACTGATCCTCTTTTTTTATTTGGACTTCTTGGTTTTATTTTTTTAGTAACCAATAAAATTCTGGGTTTTTCTAATAAACATCGAGCCACTCCGTTTTTAAATTTGAACTTCTAGGTTTTTTAAAACCTTTTTAGGTACAATTTTTCACCTTGTATGTACTTGTTTTATTATAAAAGTTGCGAGAGATTTGATGTGTAGTAAAGTGATGTATAACAGTAGTAGAACTTGTCATATAGTGCTGGTAGAACTTCTCTGCGGAAAAGAAAAAATCACAAGCGAGTAGCAGGTGCTGCATGCACGTGAGGTTAGAGTAGCAACAGAGAGAGTGGTGAACATGCATCCCATGAGACACACACGCACCCAACACACCACATTGGAACACGCACGCATGAACCATAGAAGAACTTCAGAAAATGATTATGAAATTTGAACTTGGCACAAAGTCATAGTAGAACGTCACAAAAACGTTTCTAAAATCTGAACTTGGCATGTAGGCTGTAGCCATACTATAATTTCCTGATCATCTGCACTAGCACTAGCATATGCACATATCTAAAGCCATAGTAAAACATCTCTAAAGTCTGAACCGAAGAGAGATTGCATTTTGCTGCTGCATCTGCACAAAAATTTGAATACATGGTTGAGAGCAATCAGAGAGCAAACCACATAGCTCCACTACCAGTATAATATGGCGTCTATTTTTTGGAGCCTCTAATATGAGCAAGAAGGCATATGGGTTGTGCAATTCAGATCTGCTGCATGGGGAAGAAATACATTGATAGGAGAAGCAGTCCAGGAGGATCCTAGCCCTCTCCCTACCTCAAGCTCGTCTTCCTCGCATGTTTGCTTGATGGAGTCTAGGAGCAGCGCGAGAGAAGGAGAGCGTGGCCACCCCAGACCACCACCAACTTCTGCTGCTACCACGAGCGATGTTTCATGGTCGACGCGGACGGACTAGGACACAGTACCAGGTCTGCCATGGTGAAGGTCATGTGCGGGGCTCTACGGAAATGGGGTTCTTCTCCCCTTCGCATCAGAGAGGAGGAGAGATGGGACCTGTTGCCGGCGGTGAAGCGCATGTGGAAGGGGAGGGGTGGCGGCGGGATGCGATCTAGGGAAGGAGGGCAATGGCGGTAGGAGCGCAGTATGGGGAGGAAGACGATGGCAGAAAGCGCACCAGGGCTGGAGGTGTGGCGGTGGGAGGCGCGCTGGAGCAGGACAAGACGGCACGTGCATGGCGGCCAGAACCAAATGAGAGGGCGGCGCGGCGGCAAGGCCCAGGCGCGGGTGGCACTGAGGCCAGATCCAGGCGATGGGGTAGTTTGGGGGCCGGATCCAGGCGATGGGCAGCAAGAGGTGAGACGAAGCCAGGGGCTGACGGCGGGAGGCGCGCTGGAGCCAGGGGACCGGCGGCGGGGATGGGGCACAGGTGGTGCGGGAGGTGGGGGTGGTTGGGAAGGTCGTCATGGGGGAGTGGGTCGGTCGAACACGTTTGATGGACAGGCCAGGTTTATTCTATTTTCTGTTTTCGGGAGATTGAAAAGATCCGTCGGGCCCTTGTAGGGCCGACCATGATCAGAATAACTATTCTGATCCTGTGATCATAATAGTGTTACTCTCTCTCTCTCCCCCCTATATATATACATCTGGTCTATTCTGCTAATATTAGTAGAGTAGTTATTCTAATAACACTTCCATACTGCATGCTCAACACAACTACACGTCATTGTTTGGAGCAAGTGTGCTGCAGTACTCACGCGAGTGAACTTCCCGTCGCAAAAAACTGCAGGCGGTGTTCTTTCGGTACTATTTTCGCTTCAGCTTTTAAACCTTTTGTCGGAACGAGGCATGTAATAGATCGTTGAAAAACTATGGATTAGGCGCAACTTTGCCATGTTGAATTTTTTTCAAGATTCATCACGGTTCAAGAGCAGTTTCAAAAATGGTGCAGCGCATGACGAGTGGCAGCAAGCATTCTTTCGCAGTTTTTATTCTAAACCGCTTGTCGGAATGAAGCCAATGATACACTGTTGGAAAGATATCATCGAGGCGCATCGTTTTCATATGTATTATTTTCTCTAATTCGTTATGGTCTAACAATAGTTTCAAATTTACTAAATTGCGGAATTGTGTTTTAAAAAAAATGAATTTCTCAGTACTGTTTTCGCTCCAATTTTTTAACTGTTTGTCAAAACGAGGCGTGTGATACGCCATTTGAAAGCTACGGACAAGGCGCAACTATCATATGTACAAATATTTTTGATATTCCTTATGGTTTTAAGTTAATTGTAGAAATTGTGCGGCGGACGACGAGTGGCGGCGGTGGTTTTTTAGTGAAATTTTTGCAAATCGCTGATCGGAATGATCCAAATGATACGCCGTTGGAAAGATATCGACGAGACGCAAATTTTCATGTAGAATGCTCTCTCTAATTACTTATGGTATAAGAGCAATTTTAAAAATACGGAAACATGGAAACTTTCTTTTTCGCGACACCAAAATCGTCGTGTTTACTCCATCAGACACATGGACGCACTGCTTCGGGGATAAAACCGCACTGATCAGACAGTCAAGTGAACTTCATGATTTGTTTTGTTGGGCGTAAGTTTTCTCAAACGAGTTTTTCGTGAGTTTTTGTTGTCATTTTTTTATGAATGAGAGTCGACCGCAGAGACGAGGGCAAGTGAACCGCGACATATATCGAAGTGAACCGCAATAATATCTTGTTGTTTCTCTAAATGTTTCACATTTTCATATTGGGCACAAGTGAATAACATCACTCTTGAAAGTGAACCACATTCGAGGACCAAACACACTACAAGTATTGATGTAGTCGACTGTACAAAATAGGTAGCCGAGCCGCACATACGCGCAAACTGAGCTTCATGTAGACACCAAAATCAGTGCGTGGACCGCATCAGAGAGTAGAACACACTGCTTGAGACAGGAAATAGCACAACATCAAACAGTCAAGTGAACTTCATGAATTATTATTATCTGACGTATATTTTCTCGAATGAGTTTTCGTTGTCTTATTTTCAACATTTTTTATAAAATAAGAGTGAACCGCATAGATGAGCAAGTGAACTGAAATATGTATCGAAGTGGACTGCATAATTGTTTTGTCTTTTGAAGCTTCTTTTTGTAAATTCATCTAGACTATTAGTGAGCTGCATCAAATTTTATATTTTTATAGAGTGGACCACTTAGAAATTCACAATAAGCTACCTCACATCGGTTTTTAACTAGTGAACTACCAAGCCACATCAAACTGCATCTATTGTCAAACAACACTTTTACAAACTCAGTAGACTATACAAACGTTATTGTTATTTGTACAAAGAGAACTACCGGAACCCCACAATGGACTGCAGTGATTTTCAACTAGTTTCTCAACTGTTTTCTTTATATAACACAAAAGAACTAAACCATGGAAGTCGACGCCCACAATGGAATACAAAATTTTGCGTCGTCATCCCACGAACTGCATAGTAACATCTTTGCCTCCGAACTATGGAAAACAAAAATTAAAGGAGTTATAGTCTGCAAAATGACATGAGCACGCCAAAAACTCTGGTCGCGCTGGTGCACTGCATGCATGTGCCTGCTGCACTTCACCCGTGATGGAGGCAAAGGTGTCTCATCTTTCAATGAGATGGTGGCTATCATTTTGGAGGAAGTCGACTTTGACGATCCGACTACGAACATGCGAGGACGTCGCGCCTTAGCAATCGCTAAACCAACTTCAAGAGGTTATTGACCACGTCGGAGCATGATCAACCTGACCACGAAGGTCTGTTTCTTGCAAGCAAATGACGAACAAGCAAGAAATTAAGATTGCAATCTGGACATTGCGAATATAAGAGGAAAGCTTTATTGATCAAGGTGGGGTTCTGTGACGCCTTTGTCTGGTTGTTGAACACAAACGAAGTATGCGAAGTTGCAGCTATGGCGAACTTTAATCTAAAAAAACCCAAAGTCTAAACGACGCCCTAAGGACTGTATATATGAAGGAAGTGTGGGGAATTTCGTGGCCCTTGGAGGAGGGGTCCGAAACCAACCCTAACTCTTGTTTCCCCACACATACGGACTCTAAAAACAGCCTATACTCAAGTATTTTGAAAATACATGGGCCTGGCCCAATAATAAGGTGATGCAGTACCTAGAATAGCCTCTGGACGAAATTTATGAAGTGGCATATTGTATATTTCGTCCAAGGCTTCATGCTCTCCTTATGGTGGCTTCAAAGTCTTGAAATCATCACTTGTAACTCCGTTCTAGATCCCCTTGCACATGCCATCATCTCCATGCTTGGTCTTGCTCCAGTGTTCATCCCTCTTATCAATGCCAGGCCCTTCATTTGTAAGCAAAACAAATGTATCCAATTTAGGCAGCATCATATTCTCATGAACATTAGAATCATTACCAAGAAATGAAAGTACCTGATAATTTAATTGGCGTGCGCGAGCTATAGTAATTGGTCCAGTATGTATAGCAGCAGGGGCTTTGGGTGTAACAATGGTATTGATGTCCTCATCAACCTGGGAACGCCATAAACTGTAGAGGGCGCCGAAGTGAGCTACAAACAATTTTGTGCCTGTAAAAAAACCACAAACTATTCTGCAAAAAAAGTATGACGACGCTCGTCCACGATGTGTGGCGGAAAGAACTGCACCTGGGATTGGGGTGGAGGTCCTCCTCTTCTTGCATGGAGGAGATCGTCGGTTAGCCGAAGAGCCAACAACCAGTGACGAGTACAGAACACCTCGATCTGGTGGGAAGCCAACGAGCAGAGGATTCATCGGGAGCTACCCGTCAACTGATCCGGAGAACAGAAGGTGAAATTATGCTTGCGGGAGCTTGGTCGGGGGCAGCACTCGGTGGTAGCTGCGACGGCTCGCACCGGGAGCGGCCCGGCTTGATCCGGACGGGGCGGAGCGGGATCCGGCCATGGGAGGCATGAAGCATCGGATCTCACCGGATCCGATGTAGAGGGCAGCGCATGGTTAGTTGGCCGTGTGGGGCGGTGAGTCTCCGAAACAGACTCAGTGGAAGGTGGTGGGGTCGGTTTGATCTCGTCTCCGCCGGCAGCCGCATGGGGCTCTTGGGGGTGGCGCGCCCGGATCTGCGCCGACAGTCGCGCGGGGGTGTGATACGTCCATTTTGCATCATGCTTTTATATCAATATTTATTGCACTATGGGCTGTTATTACACATTATGTCACAATACTTATGCCTATTCTCTCTTATTTTACAAGGTTTACATAAAGAGGGAGAATGCCGGCAGCTGGGATTCTGGGCTAGAAAAGGAGCAAATATTAGAGACCTATTCTGCACAGCTCCAAAAGTCCTAAAACTTCACGGAAGATGTTTTCCAAATATATATAAAATACTGAGAGCAAGAACTTCACCAGGGGGGCCACACCCTGCCCATGAGGGTGGGGGCGCGCCCTACCCCCTGGGTGCGCCCCCCTACCTTGTGGGCCCCCTGGTGGCCCTCCGGTGGCCATCTTCTGCTATATGGAGTCTTTCGATGGGAAAAAATGATAAGCCATCTTCTCAGAGGAAACTCCGCCGCCACGAGGCAGAACCAATCTAGGGCTCTGGTGGAGCTGTTCTGCCGGGGAAATTTCCCTCCCGGAGGGGGAAATCATCGCCATCGTCATCACCAATGGTCCTCTCATCGAGAGAGGGCAATCTCCATCAACATCTTCATTAGCACCATCTCATCTCAAAACCCTAGTTCATCTCTTGTATCCCATTCTTGTCTCCAAGTCCGGGATTGGTGCTAGTAGGTTGCTAGTAGTGCTAATTACTCCTTGTAGTTCATGCTAGTTGGTTTAGTTGGTGGAAGATCATATGTTCAGATCCTATATGCATATTAATACCCCTCTGATTATGAACATGTTTATGCTTTGTGAGTAGTTACTTTTGTTCCTGGGGACATGGGAGAAGTCTTGCTATTAGTAGTCATGTGAATTTGGTATTCGTTCGATATTTTGATGAGATGTATGTTGTCTCTCCTCTAGTGGTGTTATGTGAACATCGACTACATGACACTTCACCATTATTTGGGCCTAGAGGAAGGCATTGGGGAGTAATAAGTAGATGATGGGTTGCTAGAGTGATAGAAGCTTAAACCCTAGTTTATACGTTGCTTCATAAGCGGCTGATTTGGATCCATATGTTTCATGCTATGGTTAGGTTTACCTTAATACTTTTGTTGTAGTTGCGGATGCTTGCAATAGAGGTTAATCATAAGTGGTATGCTTGTCCAAGTAAGGGCAGTGCCCAAGCACCGGTCCACCCACATACCAAATTATCAAACTACCGAACGCGAATCATATGAACGTGATGAAAACTAGCTTGACGATATTCCCATGTGTCCTCGGGAGCACTTTACATCATATAAGAGTTTGTCCAGGCTTGTCCTTTGCTACAAAAAGGATTGGGCCACCTTGCTGCACTTTATTTACTTTTGTTACTTGTTGCTCGTTACAAATTATCTTATCACAAAACTATTTGTTACCACTTATTTCAGTACTTGCAGAGAATACCTTGCTGGAAACCGCTTATCATTTCCTTCTGCTCCTCGTTGGGTTCGACACTCTTACTTATCGAAAGGACTATGATAGATCCCCTATACTTGTGGCTCATCAAGACTCTTTTCTCGCGCCATTGTCGGGGAGTGAAGCGCCTTTGGTAGGTGGAATTTGGTAGGGAAAAATTTATATTGTGTGCTGAAATTTACTTTTCGCTTGAGGACAAGCGAGGTCTAAGCTTGGGGGAGTTGATACGTCCATTTTGCATCATGCTTTTATATCAATATTTATTCCATTATGGGCTGTTATTACACATTATGTCACAATACTTATGCCCATTCTCTCTTATTTTACAAGGTTTACATAAAGAGGGAGAATGCCATCAGCTGGGCGCGCCCTACCCCCCTGGGCGCGCCCCCTACCTTGTGGCCCCCCTGGTGGCCCTCCGGTGGCCATCTTCTCGGACGAAACTCCGCCGCCACGAGGCGGAACCTTGGCGGAACCAATCTAGGGCTTTGGCGGAGTTGTTCTGCCGGGGAAACTTCCCTCCCGGAGGGGGAAATCATCGCCATCGTCATCACCAACGCTCCTCTCATTGAGATAGGGCAATCTCCATCAACATCTTCATCAGCACCATCTCATCTCAAAACCCTAGTTCATCTCTTGTATCCAATTCTTGTCTCCAAGTCCGGGATTGGTGCTAGTAGGTTGCTAGTAGTGTTAATTACTCCTTGTAGTTGATGCTAGTTGGTTTAGTTGGTGGAAGATCATATGTTCAGATCCTATATGCATATTAATACCCCTCTGATTATGAACATGTTTATGCTTTGTGGGTAGTTACTTTTGTTCCTGAGGACGTGGGAGAAGTCTTGCTATTAGTAGTCATGTGAATTTGGTATTCGTTCGATATATTGATGAGATGTATGTTGTCTCTCCTCTAGTGGTGTTATGTGAACGTCGACTACATGACACTTCACCATTATTTGGGCCTAGAGGAAGGCATTGGGGAGTAATAAGTAGATGATGGGTTGCTAGAGTGATAGAAGCTTAAACCCTAGTTTATGCGTTGCTTCGTAAGGGGCTTATTTGTATCCATATGTTTCATGCTATGGTTAGGTTTACCTTAATACTTTTGTTGTAGTTGCGGATGCTTGCAATAGAAGTTAATCATAAGTGGGATGCTTGTCCAAGTATGGACAGTACCCAAGCACCGGTCCACCCACATACCAAATTATCAAAGTACCGAACGTGAATCATATGAACGTGATGAAAACTAGCTTGACGATATTCCCATGTGTCCTCGGGAGCACTTTACATCATATAAGAGTTTGTCCAGGCTTGTCCTTTGCTACAAAAAGGATTGAGCCACCTTGCTGCAGTTTATTTACTTTTGTTACTTGTTGCTCGTTACAAATTATCTTATCACAAATCTATCTGTTACCACTTATTTCAGTACTTGCAGAGAATACCTTGCTGGAAACCCCTTATCATTTCCTTCTTCTCCTCATTGGGTTTGACACTCTTACTTATCGAAAGGACTACGATAGATCCCCTATACTTGTGGGTCATCTGGGTGCCTAGTGTGGAGGCGAGCGGGGCGCCTGGAGAGGTGGTGGCGGGCGAAGGTGGCGAAGGGAGAGGGAGGCACGAGCCCCTCAGTGTGGGCAGAGGAAGGTGGAGGGATGGTGGGAGGAGGCGGATGAGGAGGAAGAAGGTAGGAGGGAGGGTGGGTGGTTCATTTGCTGGAGTAGGTGTTTTTTGGGAGTGGGAGGTAGGTGTTATCATAATAAGAATTAGTGTTAGTAGAATAAGGTCTTAAAGGTGTTATTAGAATAGATCAATCCTATATATATATGGTGGGTCTATTCTAATAAGACCTTTAAGATAGGGAGTCATGAAAGTGGTACGCTAGGCTTGGCGGAAACGGGGCGACAGCACGCCGCCACCGCAGGCTACCATCGCCAGCGAGGCTGGCCTGTGCTCCGAATGTGGAAGATGTTCCCGTGCTGGAGATGTTGCGGCAGAGTCCGCCCGTGCGGCTCTGTCCGGCCCTGTCCGCCATGCTCGACGCTAAATCGTCAGGCTTAGGTCTTGCAGCCGATTCTATCCCGGTGGTTGTGCCCGGCCTGTCCAATGGGGGAGTCCGCCTTGCTGATGAACTGGAGGCCGGAGAGAGCCGATGAAGCAGCTGGTATCCGTCAGCCATACAGTTTGATCCCGGAGTTCTCATCACCAACCCTAGGTCTGATCTTCCTAATCACCAAAATTCCTCACAAGCACAGGGTCTGCTCTGAGCAGGGACGTCCATAGCAGGCCTGTTGCTATATTAAATCTCTCAACTCACAGGAGTCACTACAAAAGAATACACTTCCGTGATGATACGTGTTTATCACAGTAGGTCGTGTTTTCTGTCATGCATGTACATCCATGACAAATTTATGACAGAATCAAGATAGTCATACATGTGCTGTCGTAGAAGTGTTGCATGACATTGCCAAAATTATCATCACGGAAGTTTCCACTTCCATGACGATAAATCGCGCGTCACAGAAGTGCTTTCGTCAAGGGTGACCGACATGTGGCATCCACCGTAACGGAACACCGTTAAGCTATCGGGTCGGACTTTGGATCCGATAACCCGTTAACAGCCACGACCAATGCCGAGTTTCCACGTGTAAAATTCTCATTGGCTGACGGATCCACGCGTCAGCTCCGCGTTGGCACGTGTGTCACTCATCCAACGGTCGAGATGGGCCTATGATATGTTGACACGTGGACCGGCCCAAAAGTGGCCCACAAAGATTAAATGGACCGGCCCAACCGAAGGCCCATAAGATTTAGCAAACCATAATGGGCTGGCCCAGCTAAAGGCCCACAAAATTTAGCGGACCATAATGGGCCGGCCCAGCTAAAGGCCCACCCGATTTTGAAGACCATAATGGGCCGGCCCAGCTAAAGGCCCACAAGATTTTGCGGACCACAATGGGCCGGCCCAGCTAAAGGCGCACAAGATTCTGCCGACCATAATGGGCCGGCCCAGCTAAAGGCCCAACATTCTCTGTCAAATCGGCTCGTCAACGGCCTGTCCTAAACTTGTCATCAACGCGGCCCATGGTCACTTCTGGCCCGTTAACAGTCCGCTAAGTAATTGGGCCGAATTACGGCCCGGTGTATTTCCGGCCTATTAAAGGTCCGACTTCATTTGGGCCCATTTATAGGCCATTAAAACTTTCAGCCCATAAATGACCGTGAAGGATTTGGGTCATATTCGGCCATGTCTGACATTCGGCCTGTTAGAGGCCCACTATAGCTTTGGGCCACTTTCGGCCTGTTGTCATTTTCGGCCTGTTAACGCCGGACGTAAACCATGGGCCATATGTGGCCCAACGTCATATCGGGCCGATTAACGGTCCATATAAAAATAACGATAATCTAGCCCGACCGAAGTTCTGGCCTGTTAAAGGCCCGTGTATTAGGTCGGTGCATTTACGGCCCGTCCGAATTTTGGCCTGTTAAAGTCAAGTGGGTTATTTGGCACAATCAGGGCCCAATCTCACTTTCGGTCTATTAAAGACCCATGTATTTTATGGTATCGAGATATTTACACCTGTAAATGGCCTATTTTTACTAAGGGCCCAAATTATGTTTAGGCCTGTTAAAGGCCCACTATGGCCACAGGCCTACCAGAAAAATATGAAAGCTTATGCTGATTTAGGCCCAGATATTTTTAGTTGGCTACATGCCAATTTCGGCCCGTAATTGTTTTTAGCCCAATTGGAATGGGCCCGACGAATGTTGGCATGTTAGGCTCCTATGAAGCTTTCGGCTGAATACATTACTAAGATAAATCTACACTATACAAAAATAGCGTCGTAATTACTGCATCCTGAGGCAGCATCATAAATGTTGTATCACAACAAATAAATTCCAACCATACAACAAAAGGCCTGTTAGCATAAAGTTTACTGTCCTTCCAGATAAAAGAACCATCAGATGTATAGAAGCACATATCATTTGAACTGAGTGCTAATGTTTCAGGCTGTAGAATATGATGGAGCAGCACGATCTCCACCTTTTTCCGCCATTGCTCTTGAACAACAAAGCGAATGTCTGATAGTCTGGTTTCAAAACCATTCATATCTTGACGACATTTCTCATCCACTATTCTTGTTTCCGAAACAACGTCCATTAGGGATTGACTTGTGTCTGGAGCACAGATATATCACTCTGTCTAGCAGGAAGATTTTGTTCAGTAGGCGATTTGGACGAGGTTACCTTGACAACCAACCCAGAATTACACAGGAAGGTGCTTTTTGCACTGTTAGTGGAGAGATACTGACGCACTGTAGCAAGAGGTGACATTGTGCCTGTAGTAGCCTCGTCACCTTCAGGTGGTTGTGGTTGTTCAACCATTTGTTCCATAGCTTCCTGAAAGTTTGAACTTGTAGATTAGTGTACCAGATAAGTTACTAATGAGACAAAAACAAACAAGGTAGGTTAAACGTTTATACATAACTTATTTTGGTGAACTACTATAATACATTAGCATGTATTGTAGTGCCAACTACATAATAAAATCACTTTAGGAACATATGTCCATGTAGCATGCCTACTGTATTGTCTATTTCCTCACATTCGTTGGCATCTAAGGATAGAGAGACATGGTTTAAAGTAGGATGAACATAGTATGACATCATTCATATCATGGGCAAACAGATATAAAACAAACAGGCTATTTTGTCATTGTGTGCGCACGTGAACATAACAACTAGATTACAGTTCAAGACCAAAAGAATATCCTTCATCTCTTTTAAACCATGTAAGGTGAAATGATACATTAAGACAACTGTGAATAAAAGTGAACAGAGTAACTGACATTGGCTGCAAACCAAGTAGTTAAATGAACACATCATAGTACCAATCAGTTCAAGGCAGGAGGAGTAAGGACTTACAACGGCGGCTTGAACTGGTGTGCTCATGCCCTTCATCTTGCTGGTGTGGCAATCCTTGAAGATTTGCACTGCATTCGGTTCAGGTTCTTTTTGGTCCGCATTGGATTTCCTCTGTATTTGGAACAAGTCAATATAGATACGATACTATGGCACAAAAAAGAAGGAAGTAGCATCTATTTACAAGAGCCTCGTAGTTAGCAATATAGCTACGAGATCATGTGGTATGTTGGAATTTCACTTTAGAACGGTTGGTTTTGTTCTTCAAACAGATAGCCTAGAAGAAGATACACTTGTAAGGCACATACATAAATACAAGTTCAATATGTGGTCTGATCAAATACATATAGCCTACCTGATACTTTGGATCAGACCAGTGTTTAACAAGGGCTGTCCAGTCTTCATCTGTAATATATTCCACTGGAGATGTTTGGGCGATTTCATTGTTAGCCTTGCCTTCAAAGTGAGATTTTCTAAGGTGGTACCGATAGTGTCGCAGAGCAGACTGAAAAACATGAGTGCCTGCTTGTCTAGTTGCATCATCTTTCGGATCCAACTTGAACCTCATCTGTTGAAAAAAGAATGTGAGTCTTATTAGGAGGAAGCTAGAAAGTATGGGACAGAGCAAGACAATATTACTAATTGCGATGAATAACATTACTTACGGATAAATGGTCAAGGAAGGTGTTAAACTGGGTATTGTCTTTCTCATTCCTGTACTGGATCCACGTTGGGAGGATACGTGCATGACACCTAACGGCAACGGCTGCCTCTGATACTAACTTGGCTGACTCTGTAGCATCATGTGGCCTTTTTAAACCTGCCTCAAAATGGATCTCCATTCTTCCTCCTTTAGATTTTGTTAATCTGTCAAGCATTATCCCTGATGTCTATTTCCGCTTGCGCCGTGGTGCTAGTTCAACAACGAATATGGAAAGTGTTAGTGTACATCAAACTGTGAGAGTACATATAAAGGAGCATGCAACTGCAACTTGACTCGGTCAGGTATCGTCTTGGTGGTGATGCTCCTGTAACGCCCATGATGCGGCTATATCTCCCACGTGTCGAAGCACGACTTAGAGGCATAACCGCATTGTAAGCAATGTCGCAAGTGAGGTAATTTCACACAACCCATGTAATGAATAAGGGAAAAAGACACATAGTTGGCTTACACTCGCCACATCACACAATAGCATAAATATCATTACATTCATCCAGATACACTCAAGGTCTGACTACGGAACCAAAATAAAGAACAACCCCCAAATGCGACAAAGTCCCCGATCGCCCCAACTGGGCACCACTACTGATCGTTTGGAAAGGAAACGTAGTATCGTCCTGAGTCCTCATCGAACTCCCACTTGAGCATAGTCAAATCTCCTGGAGAGGGATCATCGGTCCCTGCATCTGGTTTTGGAAGGAATCTGTGAGTCACGGGGACTCAGCAATCTCACACCCTCGCGATCAAGACAATTTAAGCTTATAGGAAAGGTAAAAGGTATGAGGTGGCGCTACAGCAAGCGACTAGCATATAAGGTGGCTAACAAACGCAAATCAGAACGAGAAGAGAAGTCAAAGGCACGGTCGAGAAACTATGATCAAGAAGTGATCCTAGAACAACCTACGTTCAATCATAACATGACACCGTGTTCTCTTCCTGGACTCCGCCGAAAAGAGACCATCACGGCCACACACTCTGTTGATTCATTTTAATTAATTTTAAGTTTAAGGTTATCTACAACCGGACATTAACAAATTCCCATGTGCCCATAACCGTGGGCACGGCTTTTGGAAGTTCAAATCCCTGCAGGGGTGTCCCAACTTAGCCCATCACAAGCTCTCACGGTTAACGAAGGATATTCCTTCTCCTAAGACAATCTGATCAGACTCGGAATCCTGGTTACAAGACATCTCGACAATGGTAAAACTAAACCAGCAAAGCCACCCGAATGTGCCAACAAATCCCGATAGGAGCTGCACATATCTCGTTCTCAGGGCACACAGGATTGTCCAAGGTTCTGGTAGGCCAGCCTAGAGTTGCCCCTGGTGGCCACCGGCGGCTGACAGGTTGGACCGACACTCAGAGGAGCACTGGCCTGGGGGTTTAAATAAAGATGACCCTTGAGTCCGCAGAATCCAAGGGAAAAAGAGGCTAGGTGGCAAATGGTAAAACCAATGTTGGGCATTGCTGGAGGAGTTTTATTCAAGGCGAATTGTCAAGGGGTTCCCATTATAACCCAACCGTGTAAGGAACGCAAAATCAAGGAACATAACACCGGTATGACGGAAACTAGGGTGGCAAGAGTGGAACAAAACACCAGGCATAAGGCCGAGCCTTCCACCCTTTACCAAGTATATAGGTGCATTAAGATAGATAAGATATAATAATGATATCCCAACAATAAACATGTTCCAACAAGGAACAAACTCCAATCTTCACTTGCAACTAGCAACACTATAAGAGGGGCTATGCAAAGCGGTAACATAGCCAAACAACGGTTTGCTAGGACAAGGTGGGTTAGAGGTTTGACATGGAAATATGGGAGGTATGATAAGCAAGTGGTAGGTATCGTAGCATAGGCATAGAAATAGAGCGAGCATCTAGCAAGCAAAGATAGAAGTGATTTCGAGGGTATGGTCATCTTGCCTGCAAAGTTTTCTGAGTTGACGTTAGCTTGATCCTCGTAAGCGTACTCAACGGTCTCCTCGATCACGTACTCGTCTCCCGGCTCTACCCAAGCAAGAACAACAAACAAAGGGGAAGACAATCAACCACAAGCAATGCACAAGCAACATGATGTGAGACATGGTATGATATGCGGGAAAGGGTATGCGGTGCATATGCATGTTTCATAAAGGAAAAATTGAACCTGGCCTAAAAGTGGAAAACCAAGAGTGCCACTGGAAAGATGAGTTGATTTCAGTCGAAATCGATATAAAGATCACCAGAATCGGATGCACGGTTTGGAAATGACAACCAAAACAAATATGGCACCGATCTGCGATTAACAGCACGAGGTCATCTAAATGCATAAAGAACAACAAGCTACTGGACTCTAACATAACAACAAAATGCATGGAAGGGATCCACTCAAGATTCTTGACAAAAGATGAACACTGAGCTACGGCTAATTCACTCAATAGCAGGTTCAAACAAGCATGACAAAAGTGCAAAAGATATCAGGTTACAGACTTTGTGAAAATAACATATCAGGAATATAACATCAGGAAGCAATGTTTAGAGCAAGATAACAACATGCTGCAGGAACATATCATGGCAAAGCAAGGCTTGGCATGAAGCTACTCAAAGCATACAACAAAAGTCCCTTACTGACCATAAGCCAAAAGGGATCATAAAATACAATGGCAACCATGTGAAAATAGCAATTATCGTTAACAGATTCAGACTTAGTAGAAAACTGGAACATGGCAAAACAGATATTAAGTAGGCACGTTTACGAGCTCGATGCACTCACTACAAGGCATTGCATGACAAACTAAGCATACACCCAACAAGTAGACATGGCATAGAAGCTAAACATGGCAAGAACAACAACATATCCTGCATGGATCAACTACAACAACCTCGGGAAAATGCTTAATACGTAAACATTCTACCAGGAACATTCTATAGCAAAATTTGAGCTCAATTGAGTCAAGCTAGGGTGCTCCATAATTGCAAAAAAAGACATGAATGGATAGAGCACCACAATATCTACAAAACATCCTTACTGATCATGCACAAAAGAGGCACGGATCACTCAGTAGCAACATGAAGACATGGCATAAAAATATTGACAGGACAAAGACTTAGAATATTTCTAAGTCCCTGAAAACAGCAACATTAAGAGGGCTACTTTGCATGCTTGTGCTAGTCACCACAGAGATCACAAAAATACATGGCATACACCCCTGTAAAGATGGCATGGCATACTTCAAAACTCATGTAGGGCTCAAGTTCATAGGATGCAGACAACAATCATGGCAAAAATGACAAAAGAGCAATTACTGATAAGAAACTGAAACTAACATAAACTAGCACTCTTCCAACAGAATTTCAGGCATCAAGATGAGCTCAAATGAACATGATGCAATGAGATGAAATGAAGTACTCGTCGAGACGAACAATTTGATATGCTACACGCCCAAAATGGAGCCACAGATGCAGAGTTATGATACGATGAACATATGCAAAAATTACCAAGAGAGAGGAAAAAGTCAACCCTGGCTAGGGTTTACTATAGCGCGGATCCAGATCGGCGCGGAAGTCGAGGATGGCCAGGGCTCACCGGAAATGGAGACGTGGTGGCCGGACTGCGGGGATCTCCGGTGCCAGGAGGCGGCGGAGGACGGCGTCGGCGGCGGGCGGTGAGGAAGGCGGCAGGGCGCCGGCGACGAGGCGGAGCGGCGAGGTCGGCGGCGCCAACGGGCGGCGGCCGGTGCGGCGGAGTCGGCGGCCAGGCGGCGAGTGGCGTCGGGGGCGGCGATGGCGTCGGGCGGCGGACGAGGAGACGGGCCACGGGGGCTCTCCCCGGGCCGAGCGGGCCGGAGCGGGCGCCGGTGGTGGCGCGCCACATGGCGGCATGCCACTGGCTGCGGGCGGCGGTGACGACTCGTCCGGTGGGAACCGGACGTGTCCGGCGGCGGAGATGGGCGAGGCTAGGGTTTAGGGGTGGATGGGATCCGGAAATTTTGGTGGAGAGGCCTTTTTATAGGTAGGAGGAGCTAGGAGGCTCCAAATTGAGCACGGTTTTCGGCCACGCGATCGTGATCGAACGGCCTAGATGATGGAGGGGGTTTAGGTGGGTTTTGGGCCACTTTGGAGGGGTGTTGAGATGCCACACACATGAGGCCTTTTCGGTCCCTCAGTTAACCGTTGGAGTGTCAAATGAAGTCCAAATGGCACGAAACATGACAGACGGTCTACCGGTAGTAAACCAAGGCCGCTTGGCAAGTCTCGATCCAATCCGAGAACGTTTAATGCCCGCACACGAAAAGAGGTAGAAAGGGACACCAGAGGACATAGGAGCGCGGGAATGCAAAACGGACAACGGGGAAAAAGCTCGGATGCATGAGACGAACACATATGCAAATGCGATGCACATGATGACATGATATGAGATGCAAGACAAAGACAAAAGCACACGAAGACAAAAACCCGACAACAAGGAAAGAACATAACTTAGTGTCGGAAATGGCAAGAGTTGGAATACAATTATGGCATGTTACATACGGGGTGTTACAACACTCCACCACTACGAAAGCATCTCGTCCCGAGATCTAGGACTGGAAAAACTCCAGGTACTCAGACCGTAGGTGGTCCTCGCGTTCCCAGGTGGCTTCACGGTCAGAATGATGTGACCACTTGACTTTCAGGAATTTGATAGACTTGTTGCGAGTCTTGCGCTCAGTTTCTTCAAGAATAGCAATGGGATGCTCATGATAAGACAAGTCTTCCTGGAGATTAATCTCTTCAAAGTTGATGGTGCGGTCAGGAGTCTTGAAACACTTGCGGAGTTGAGACATGTGAAACATGTCGTGCACGTTTGCAAAGTTGGATGGAAGCTCAAGTTGATAGGCAAGATCGCCTCTTTTGCTGATGATCTTGAAAGGACCCACGTATCTAGGGGCAAGCTTCCCTTTGATACCGAAGCGGCGAGTACCTTTCATTGGAGAGACGCGGAGGTAGACATGGTCTCCGATCTCGAAAGCCAAGTCACGATGCTTGCTATCATAGTAACTCTTCTGGCATGATTGCGCGGCTTTGAGATTTTCACGAATGACTTTGCACATTTCTTCAGCCTCTGTGATCAAGTCATTGCCAAGAAGTTGACGTTCATCAGTCTCTGACCAGTTTAGAGGAGTACGGCACTTCCTGCCATAGAAAATCTCGAATGGGGCCTTGCCCGAACTCGCTTGAAAGCTGTTGTTGTAGGAGAACTCGGCATATGGAAGACAATCTTTCCACTTCATACCGAAAGAGATGACACATGCCCTGAGCATATCTTCAAGAATTTGATTGACTCGCTCGACTTGGCCACTAGTTTGAGGATGAAAAGATGTGCTGAAGCGGATGTTGGTGCTCATGGCCTTCTGAAAAGAATCCCAGAACTTAGAGGTAAAGATGTTGCCATGATCTGAAGATATCAACTACGGAATGCCGTGCAAGGAGACAATCCTGGAGGTATATAGCTCTGCCAACTGAGCTGCTGTGATAGATTCTTTGATAGGAAGAAAATGAGCCACTTTAGTGAGATTGTCGATGACAACAAAGATAGCATCATTGCCACACTTGGACTTTGGAAATCCAGTCACGAAGTCCATCTCAATATGGTCAAACTTCCATTCTGTAATGGCAAGAGGTTGGAGGAGACCAGTTGGTCATTGATGTTCTGCTTTCACTCTTCTGCAGACGTCACATTCATTAACGAACTGAGCAATCTCGCGCTTCATTCGAGTCCACCAATACGACTGCTTGAGGTCATGGTACATCTTTGTACTTCCAGGGTGAATAGAGAGGAGTGAATTGTGAGCCTCGTTCATAATGACTTTACGAAGGTCACCTTTAGGAACAACAATGCGATCCTCGAAGAATAGAGTATCCTTGTCATCAAGACGATATCACTTGTACTTGGGTTGACTCTTGGCAATCCCAATCTTCACCTTCTTCACCATAGCATCAAGAAGTTGAGCCTCGCGAATCTGATCTTCCAAAGTAGGAGAGACTTGGAGGTTGGCAAGAAATCCTTGAGGAACAACTTGAAGATTAAGTTTGCGGAAAGCTTCACAAAGCTCTGGATGGTAAGGCTTGAGAATCAAACTATTGCAGTAAGCCTTTCTGCTCAAAGCGTCAGCAATTACATTGGCCTTGCATGGAGTATATTCAATACTCGGATTATACTCTTGAATCATTTCGACCCAACGAGTCTACCTGAGGTTGAGGTTTGGCTGAGTGAAGATGGACTTGAGGTTCTTATGATCAATGAAGATGTCCACTTTCCTTCCCAATATGAGATGTCTCCATGTTAAAAGAGCATGGACAACTGCCGCCAACTCGAGGTCATGAGTGGGGTAGTTCTTTTCGTTGGGCTTCAACTGGCAAGAGGTATAGGCCACAACTTTCTTCTCTTGCATCAACACTGCACCAAGACCTTGAAGGGAAGCATCACAGAAGACCTCGAACGGTTTGGATTCATCAGGAGGAGTTAGAACTGGAGCAGTAACTAACTTATCTTTCAGGGTGTTGAAAGCGATGTCACAATCAGGCGACCAGACATACTTCACATGCTTCTGGAGAAGGTTGGAAAGAGACTTCGCGATCTTTGAGAAGTTCTCAACGAACCTTCGACAATAGCTTGCGAGCCCAAGGAAGCTGCGGAGTTGCTTCACATTCTGGGGTGGTTCCCAATTCACAATTGCAGACACCTTCTCAGGATTAACAGCTATGACCTTGGCGGAGATGATATGCCCAAGGTAGAGAACCTCATCGAGCCAAAACTCGCACTTTGAAAACTTCACATAGAACTGATGTTCGCTGAGTTTGTCCAGCACCAATCTCAAATGCTTGGCATGATCCTCCTTGTTCTTGGAAAAGACCAAAATGTCATCGGGGTAGACCAAGACGAAGTCATTTGTGTAGGCGTTGAAGATGAAGTTCATCATGCGGGAGAATGTTAGAGGAGCGTTGACAAGGCCGAAAGACATGACAGTGTATTCATATGAACCATAGCTTGTTCTGAATGCTGTCTTGGGGATATATTCTTTACGAATGCGAATCTGATGATAGCCCATACGGAGATCAAGCTTGGAGAATACTTGAGCACCTTTGAGTTGTTCGAAAAGCTCATTGATGTTGGGAAGTGGGTACTTGTTCTTTATGGTCTTTTTGTTCAATGGACGATAGTCGACACAAAGTTGGTCCGTTCCATCCTTCTTCTTGACAAAAAGAACACCACAATCCCACGGAGAAGAACTTGGTCGGATGAGACCCATACGCTCTTGAATATCGAGTTGCTTCTTCAGCTCCTTCAACTCTTCAGGTCCAAGCTTGTAAGGACGTTTGCAAACAGGTTCTCTGTCGGGCTCAAGATCGATGACGAATTCCACTGGCCAGTGTGGAGGCATTCCCAGAAGCTCTTCTGGAAAGACATCTTGATACTCACAAACGACTGGAATCTGAGATATGGCATCCAGCTTGCCCTTCTCATTGAGAGAAAACAGACGAATGGTATCATCACGAGCAGCAAAGATGATTACATCCTCAGATGAATGTGTCAATTGAATCTTCCTGGCAGCACAATCAAGTTGAGCCTTGTGCTTATAAAGCCAATCCATTCCAAGAATAAGATCAATATCCGAGTTACCAAGGACCATTGGAGAAGATAGAAACTTATAGTCGCCCAACGTGATGGTAACATCCGGAACCATGGAGTTAGCGTTAATGCGTTTACCCGGAGAGACAACTGCTAACGGTCTTGGAAAAACTTTGAAAGCCAACTCATCCTTAGATGCAAATGGTCTCGAGATGAAACAATGCGATGCACCAGTGTCAAAAAGAACTTTTACAGGAATATCGTTAACAGGAAGGTTACCCATTATCACATCTGACGAGTCCTCTGCCTGAGATGCGTTCATCATGTTGACCTTTGCAAACTTGGGATTATGCTTTGACCACTGCGGTGCTAGCAGACCTCACAAGAGGAGGAGGAGGAAGACGCCTCTGATTGAAGCATTTGTTGGCATAGTGACCCTTCTACTGACACTTCTTGCACGTGACCTCCGAGAGCGGACGGTGATACGGAGCACTTGATCTTGGAGCATGAGACGAAGTCTTGTTCTGAAAGCCTGGGTTGGGTGAGTGGGAAGATCCATTGCCACCTTTGCTCTTCTGCTGATAAGGCTGACGGAACGGAGGAGGAGGAAGCAACCAATACTTTTGCTGCTTAGTTGCCACTTGAGTTGAAGAAGAAGGAGTTGCATCCCTGACTCGTTTCTTGGAAGCATCACACTTTAGCTGAGCAGTCTCTTGTTTCAGTGCCATGTTGTAAAACTCATCATACTTCTACGGCTCAAAAAGCATGAGAGCAAGTTGGAGATATTCTATAAGGCCACCTCTGAACTGATAAATCATGCTCTTCTCATCGGGGACGTCCTGCTTGGCGAAACGAGCGAGCTTCTGGAACATGATGTTATACTGGTAAACAGACAAGCTGCCTTGCTTCATATTGCGGAACTCCTCACGCTTGCTCTCAACAACACTCTGAGGAATGTGGTGAGATTTGAAGTCTTGACGGAATTCATCCTAGGTAATCACACGACCTCCTCTGGAATCTTTGTATTACTGATACCATTCTGCAGCTTGGTCTTTGAGTTGGAACGAGGCAAACTTGACAAAGTCCTTAGGCCTGACGTTGCTGCACTCGAAATGCTTGCAGATATCCATGAGCCAATCATCAGCGTCTGTTGCCTCGACACAGTTACTGAAGGTCTTTGGCTGGTTTGCAAGGAACTGGTTGAGTTAGCAAACTGATTCTGATTGTTGCCATGGCCTTGATTCCCTTGGTTGCGCTCTTGCAAGAGTTGCATGATCAACTATGTGTTTGCATTGGTAGCGGCCATCACAGCTTGCCATGCCTCCGGAGATGGAGGTGGCGGTGGCGGTTCAGGATTCTGACGCGTTGGAGGAGCCATCCTGGAGAGGGTGACATCCGTTAGCATCTTGACAGACATATATTCAAGCTGAATCAAATGGATCAAAATTGCAACAAATAGTCTTAACATTCGAACAAAATGAACGAATGCATTCCAATTGAAATGGTCACACTTCCATAAATTGAGAAGCCACTTAGATAGAGGTAGAAGAATAAAACAACAAGGTACGGACAAGAACAAATACTTGGTGAGGATTACCCAATCACAAACCAAATATTCGCGGAAGAAATACTAGAGCTACATGAATTCCCACCTATGAAACTCCCGAACCTTTCCGGTTATGCAATCAGGTATTGGGGATACAGGGGAAGCATAATATCTCACCCAAAGCTAGCAAATCCTACATCCAGCTGTATCCATCCTTCAACACATAACCAAGAAACCTTCGGAAATCATTTACCTCAACCTTAGAAAAGCATCTGTTATACGAGTTATGGCGATACTCCCGAACTCCCGCCCGAGTACTGGGTGGCGTCGAGGTTATCTCACCAACAACTGCATAAAAGAGATTTTCGATGTCGGCAAAACTAAGGTATTCCAGAACTGCAACGATAAAATTGTGACGACAACACCTCGGAGCTCAACTCCCCGGGACACTGCCACAACCCCTAAATGTCAGGAGGCACCAAGAACAATGTTCTCGTCACAAAACTATCGGAATGATTCCAAGATACCCGCGTGATCCTAGAAAAAAATTAGTGAAATTTGAGAAAAGAATAGTCAAAACTCTACGTCAGGATGCCTCACCAGAGCGACGAAGGGACTGAGGAGTAAAAAGAATCCTACTCTCCGATATATATAAATCCTAAATGACTCAAAACATTTTTCTAGACTCAACAACGCCAACGATTCGATCAAGCAGGGGGCTCCTAAGTCGGGGAAGGCTCTGATTACCAACTTGTAACGCACACGATACGGCTATATCTCCCACGTGTCGAAGCATGACTTAGAGGCATAACCGCATTGTAAGCAATGTCGCAAGTGAGGTAATCTTCACACAACCCATGTAATGAATAAGGGAAAAAGATACATAGTTGGCTTACACTCGCCATGTCACACAATAGCATAAATATCATTACATTCATCCAGATACACTCAAGGTCCGACTACGGAACCAAAATAAAGAACAACCCCCAAATGCGACAAAGTCCCCGATCGCCCCAACTGGGCACCACTACTGATCGTCTGGAAAGGGAACGTAGTATCGCCCTGAGTCTTCATCGAACTCCCACTTGAGCTCAGTCGAATCTCCTGGAGAGGTATCATCGATCCCTGCATCTGGTTTTGGAAGGAATCTGTGAGTCACGGGGACTCAGCAATCTCACACCCTCGCGATCAAGACTATTTAAGCTTATAGGAAAGGTAAAACGTATGAGGTGGAGCTGCAGCAAGCGACTAGCATATATGGTGGCTAACAAACGCAAATGAGAGCGAGAAGAGAAGGCAAAGGCACGGTCGAGAAACTAAAATGAAGAAGTGATCCTAGAACAACCTACGTTCAAGCATAACACGAGACCGTGTTCTCTTCCCGGACTCCGCCGAAAAGAGACCATCACGGCCACACACTATGTTGATTCATTTTAATTAAGTCTAAGTTTAAGGTTATCTACAACCGGATATTAACAAATTCCCATGTGCTCATAACCGCGGGCACGGCTTTCGAAAGTTCAAATCCCTGCAAGGGTGTCCCAACTTACCCATCACAAGCTCTCACGGTCAACGAAGGATATTCCTTCTCCCAACACAATCCGATCAGACTCGGAATCCCGGTTACAAGACATCTCGACAATGGTAAAACTAAACCAGCAAAGCCACCTGAATGTGCCAACAAATCCTGATATGAGCTGCACATATCTCGTTCTCAGGGTACACCGGATTGTCCAAGGTTCCGGTAGGCCAGCCCAGAGTTGCCCCTGGTGGCCACCGGTGGTTGACATGTTGGACCAACACTCAGAGGAGCACTGGCCCGGGGGTTTAAATAAAGATGACCCTTGAGTCCACGGAACCCAAGGGAAAAAGGGGCTAGGTGGCAAATGGTAAAACCAATCTTGGGCATTGCTGGAGGAGTTTTATTCAAGGCGAACTGTCAAGGGGTTTCCATTATAATCCAACAGTGTAAGGAACACAAAATCAAGGAACATAACACCGGTATGATGAAAACTAGGGCGGCAAGAGTGGAACAAAACACCAGGCATAAGGCCGAGCCTTCCACCCTTTACCAAGTATATAGGTGCATTAAGATAGACAAGATATAATAATGATATCCCAACAATAAACATGTTCCAACAAGGAACAAACTCCAATCTTCACCTGTAACTAGCAACGCTATAAGAGGGGATGAGCAAAGCGGTAACATAGCCAAACAACGGTTTGCTAGGACAAGGTGGGTTAGAGGTTTGACATGGCAATATGGGAGGCATGATAAGCAAGTGGTAGGTATCGTAGCATATGCATAGCAATAGAGCGAGCATCTGGCAAGCAAAGATAGAAGTGATTTCGAGGGTATGGTCATCTTGCATGCAAAGTTCTCCGAGTTGATGTTAGCTTGATCCTCGTAAGCATACTCAACGGGCTCCTCGATCACGTACTCGTCTCCCGGCTCTACCCAAGCAAGAAACAACAAACAAAGGGGAACACAATCAACCACGAGCAATGCACAAGCAACATGATGCGAGACATGGTATGATATGCGGGAAACGGTATGCGGTGCATATGCATGTTTCGGAAAGGAAAGATTGAACCTAGCCTCAAATAGGAAAACCAAGAGTTCCACTGGAAAGATGAGTTGATTTCAGTCAAAATCGATATAAAGATCACTGGAATCGGATGCACGGTTTGGAAATGACAAGCAAAACTAATATGGCACCGATCTGCGATTAACAGTACGAGGCCATCTAAATGCATCAAGAACAACAAGCTACTGCACTCTAACATAACAACAAAATACATTAAAGGTATCCACTCAAGATGCTTGACAAAAGATGAACACGGAGATACGGCTAATTCACTCAATAGCAGGTTCAAACAAGCATGGCAAAAGTGCAAAAGATATCAGGTTACAGACTTAGTGAAAATAACATGTCAGGAATATAACATCAGGAAGCAATGTTTAGAGCAAGATAACAACATGCTCCAGGAACATATCATGGCAAAGCAAGGCATGGCATGAAGCTACTCAAAGCATACAACAAAAGTCCCTTACTTCCATAAGCCAAAAGGGATCAGAAAATACAATGGCAACCATGTGAACATAGCAATTATTGTTAACAGATTCAGACTTAGTAGAAAACTAGAACATGGCAAAACAGATATTAAGTAGGCATGTTTACGAGCTCGATGCACTCACTACAAGTCATTTCATGACAAACTAAGCATACACCCAGCAAGTAGACATGGCATAGAAGCTAAACATGGCAAGAACAACAACATAACCTGCATGGATCAACTACAATAACCTCGGCAAAAATGCTTAACATGTAAACATTCTGCCAGGAACATTTTATAGCAAAATTTGAGCTCCATTGAGTCAAGCTAGGGTGCTCCATAATTGCAAAAAAAGACATGAATGGATAGAGCACCACCATATCTACAAAACATCCTTACTGATCATGCTCAAAAGAGGCATGGATCACTCGGTAGCAACATGAAGACATGGCATAAAATTATTGACAGGACAAAGACTTAGAATATTTCTAAGTCCCTGAAAACAGAAACATTAAGAGGGATACTTTGCATGCTTGTGCTAGTCACCACAGAGATCACAAAAATACATGGCATACACCCCTATAAAGATGGCATGGCATACTTCAAAACTCATGTAGGGCTCAAGTTCATAAGATGCACAAAACAATCATGGTAAAAATGACAAAAGAGCAATTACTGATAAGAAACTAAAACTAACAGAAACTAGCACTCTTCCAACAGCATTTAGGGCATCAAGATGAGCTCAAATGAACATGATGCAATGAGAAGAAATGAAGTACTCCTCGAGACGAACAATTTGATATGCTACACGCCCAAAACGGAGCCACGAATGCAGAGTTATGATGCGATGAACATATGCAAAAATTACAGAGAGAGGGAAAAGTCAACCTCGGCTAGGGTTTACTGTAGCGCGGATCCAGATCAGCGCAGAAGTCGAGGATGGCCGGGGCTCGCAGGAAATGGAGACGCGGTGGCCGGACTGCGGGGCTCACCGGCGTAGGGAGGCGATGGAGGACGGCGTCGGCGGCGGGCGGTGAGGAAGGCGGCAGGGCGCCGGCGACGAGGCGGAGCGGCGAGGTCGGCGGCGCCGGCGGGCGGCAGCCGGTGCGGCG
>NC_041392.1:355233608-355241194 GCF_002162155.2 Triticum dicoccoides
GGTGGCAAGCGGCGTCGGGGGCGGCGATGGCGTCGGGCGGCGGACAAGGAGACGGGCCCCGGGGGCTCTCCCTGGGCCGAGCGGGCCGGAGCGGGCATGGGTGGCGGTGCGCCACGTGGCGGCACGCCACTGGCTGCGGGCGACGGCGGCGACTCGTCTGGTGGGAACCGGACGTGTCCGGCGGCGGAGATGGGCGAGGCTAGGGTTTAGGCGTGGATGGGATCCGGAAATTTTGGTGGAGGGGCCTTTTTATAGGTAGGAGGAGCTAGGAGGCTCCAAATTGAGCATGGTTTTCGGCCACGCGATCGTGATCGAACGGCCTAGATGATGGAGGGGGTTTTGGTGGGTTTTGGGCCACTTTGGAGGGGTGTTGGGCTGCCACACACACGAGGCCTTTTCGCTCCCTCGGTTAACCGTTGGAGTATCAAACGAAGTCCAAATGGCACGAAACTTGATAGGTGGTCTACCGGTAGTATACCAAGGCCGCTTGGCAAGTCTGGGTCCAATCCGAGAACATTTAATACCCGCACACAAAAAGAGGTAGAAAGGGACACCGGAGGACATAGGAGCGCCGGAATGCAAAACAGACAACGGGGAAAAAGCTCGGATGCATGAGACGAACACGTATGCAAATGCGATGCACATGATGACATGATATGAGATGCAAGACAAAGACAAAAGCACATGAAGACAAAAACCCGACAACGAGGAAATAACATAAGTTAGTGCCGAAAATGGAAAGAGTTGGAATACAATTATGGCATGTTACATACGGGGTGTTATAGCTCATGAGGTTCATCTGATCTTGCCATGTCCTGTTGTGTCAGAAGTGCTTCGAAAGTAGTGTTAGGTGTGAAGGCAGCTTGGGAACTAGCCAGTTCCGGAGTAAAAGAACGAGTAACTGGTTGAGATGCTGGTACAATTGAAGAGGATGCTACAGCTGGTGGAGCAGGTGATACTGTGTTTGTAGATTTAGCCGGTGGACTTGGACCTTCTACTGCACTATAAGTACCAGCAGAATCTCGACGGCAGAACCTTTTCCGTTTCACCCGATGAGTAATAGCACTCCCTACTATATTATTTTCCTTGCTCTTTTTTGACTTTGCCATGTCAAGCTGTACCCACAAAATAAAAGAATAAAATCACTCTTCAGAACTCATTGATGCATGATACAGACAAGCAATACTTTGATGTAAGACAACCGTATGAGGATGGAATATGTAAGAAAAACAGGACGGCATGACATATTCACAGCTACGATGTGCAAACTAAGCAGAAGGATTTTCAAGAAAATAGAAGTAATGCAAGCTAGACACCATATGAAAGATGCAACCAATATTACTCTACCAAGTTAAAAGTGTCTTGTCATAATTGGCAATTCAAAAAATTAGAAGCAGTACAACATAGAAATCAATGCAAGATGCAACCACTATCAAACTGCCATGTTAAAAGTGTCCAATCATGAGTGACTGTTGTGGGATACACAACAGCAGTACTTTGATGTAAGAACATGGTATGATAGATAGATGCAGTGTATTCTAGACACAGAAAGCCATGTCATATGCACTTGTATAACGTATAAACTCAGCAGGTGCAATTTAATCAAAATAGAAGAAATGCAGGCTAGACAACATATGCAACATGAAACCAATTATCACACTGTCAACTTAGAGCAAGCACCTGCGATGGTTGAGTATAGGAGATGAACTCATCATGTAGACTTGGGACTTCAACTTCATTAGCAGTAGCAGTGGCAAATCTAGAGAGTCTCTGTTTGCGTCGATGCGGAGGACCACCAACATCCCCTAACTTACTCTTTTCCTTCCTATTTTCTGATATTGCCTTATGAAGTCAAAACCATAAGAAGATGAATAAAATTAGCTCTGCATAACTGGTTGATTCATGATACAGACAAACACTACTTTGATGTAAGGCAAGCGCAGGATAGGAGGATGGAATATATACAAAAAAAGACAGCGTTTCATATTCACACGTACGATAGGAGGATGGAATATGTATGAAAAAACAGTAAGCGGAAGGCATTTCAACAAAATTAGAAGAAATGAAAGCTAGGCACCATATGAACATGCAACCAATATCACTCTATCAGGTAAAAAGTGTCTCGTTGTAAGTACCATTTCAAGAAATTAGAAGCAGTATAATCTAGAAGACAATGCAAGATGCAACCTACATCACAGTCCCTAGTTAAATGTGTCTTATGGGTAAGTGATCGTTGCAGGTATAAGTTGTAAGCTACGCAGATGCAATTCAACATAATCAGAAGCAATACAAACTAGACATCATACGGAAAATGCAACCACGTATAACAGTTCCAAGTAAGAGCAAGCACCTATGATGGTGGAGTAGGGGAGATGTGCTCATCATGTACACGTATGTTCTAGAAATAGGAACACGTATCATATTCACAGGCATTATGTGTAAAGTAAGCAGATGCAATTCAAGTTAGAAGCAATACAAGCTAGACATCATATGCAACATGCAACCACATATAATAGTGTCAAGTTAGAGCAAGCACCTGTGATGGTGGAGTAGGGGAGATGTGCTCATCATCTACACAGCTATGTTGACTATCCAGCCTTGTGTTGTCTTGTGAATCTTGTTGGGAGGATGGCAGAGTAGAATCTGTAGAGACCCCCTATTTGAGTTGCTCCGAAGGACCACCATCATCCACTGCCGGACTAATTTCCTTCAGCTGTAATGATTTTGCATTGTGAAGTCAAACCGATAAGAAAAAAGGAATAAAATTCGATCTTCAGAACTCATTCATGCATAATACTGACGAACACTACTCGGATGAAAGGCAAACACATGATGTGAGGATGGAATATGTATGAAAAACAGGATGGTGTGACATATTCACACCTATGATGTGGTAACTAAGTAGAAGACATTTCAACAAATTAGAAGCACTGCAAGCTAGACACCATATGAAAGATGCAACCAATATCACTCTGCCAAGTTCAAACTATATGGCGTTTCGACAAATTAGAAGCTGTACATGCTAGAAATCATATACAAGACACAACCAATATCATAGTGGCGACTTAAAGGTGCCTTATCATAATATATAGTATGCACCAAAAACAGGAAAACGTGTCATATTCACATGTATCATGTGTAAGCTCAGCAGATGCACTTTACAGTAATTAGGAGCAATACGAGCTAGACACCATATGCAACATGCAACCAGATATCACACTGCCAAGTTAAGCAAGCACCTTGGGTGGTGGAGTAGGGGAGCGGAGACTTGGACCTTGTAATGCACTATCAGTACAAGGAGAATCGGTATAGATGCTCCGTTTACGTTGCTGCAGAGGACCACCATCATTGCCTTCCTTACTCTTTTCCTTCCTCTTCCTTGATTTTGCCTTGTCAAGTCAAACCCACAAGAAAAAGGAATAAAATTTTCTCTTCAGAACTCATTGATGCATGATACTGACGAACACTACTTTCATGTAAGACGAACACTACATATCACACTGCCAAGTAAGAGCAAGCACCTGCGATGGTGGTGTGGGGGAATTGCGGTGATCAACTAGAGAGCTAAGTTGACTATCTTCATTTAGCCTTGCCGTTTCTTGAGAATCATGTGGGGAGGATGACACTGCACTCTTTAAACGAGTATGGCATCTCACAGAAACCCACCCGGGTGACTGTATCATCATAAGTGATTGACGGGGGATACAAAAGAGCATTAGTTTGATGTACGAACATGGTTAATAGAAATATGTAGTATGTATCAAAAACAGGAAGGCATGTCATTATCAAAGGTATAATGTGTAAAGTAACCAGATGCAATTTAACCAAATTGGAAGCAATACAAGCTAGACACCATATGCAACATGCAACCACATTTGACAGCGTGAAGTTAAAGCAAGCACCTGGGATGGTTGTGTGTGGCAATTGAGATCATCAACTGCAGAGCTACGTTTACTGTCTCCAACTGCTGACACTGCACCCGTTAGAGCGTTGGAATGCTTAGTGCTTATCTTTGAATTACACTGGAGTGACTTCTGTCTTTTCTTTTCTGCATTCATCAACAATGCGTCAGAGTCTGAAATACCCATGCATAAAAAACAATAGTGTGAGTATGGGTGAAGTGTGTGAACAATAAGTACAATGTAAAGGTAGCAAATAGCAGGTCGGTGAGAAATAAATGACGGGAGACATATGCTAGCTCTACAACATGCATGGCACACTAAATTACTACAGGATTCTATGAAAATAATAGTCAACTGAAAGCAAATAGGTCAGTCCATTTTTCTGCACCGTCCGATGTACAAAGAACGGGCAGATCGCCTTCATCTACCTCCAGCGATTCAGTGTTGATGATCTTCCTTGAAACGACAGCGACCACCGGCCCAATATTCCTCCCCTGCCTGCGCCCTCCCCTCGACCTCACCGCACTGCCGCGCTTGGCACCGCGCCCCCCGGCCATCCATTCAAGCCCCACCGACATCCAGATCGGGCGCAAGCAGCTCCTGGGCCCCACACCCCTATGATAGACACCGATGCGCCGCTTCCCCGGGGAACAGGCGAACTAGATGTTCCGCGCGCCTAAGCTGGTGTTGCTTCTTTTAATTGCGGTTTGATTGACCCTGAATTGAAATCCAGGCGGGCTACTGACCTCTAGCAAAGGTGAAATAGTAAGAGGGAGGAAACCTTGTGCATTTAGTATCACGAAGAAGATGCATTAAGAAGCGCTCAAATAGTTTTTTCGTGGGATGAATACGGTGTGAGCGGAGACGCAAGATTTGCACGAATAAGGGAAGATAGTACCTCTTTCTGCTGGCAGTGATGTGTCCTCCTTCTGTTTTTCCGACGATCTTCTTGTTGTTCGCTGGAAACCAGAAGTTGTGGAGGACGGTGTAGCCTTGGAAGAACCCATGCCCAAGTTGTTGAGTGTGGTGCGGTGGCCGTCTGTCGGCGGCGGGGAAGCAGATCCGAGGTGGCGAACGACGGCGTAGCGGGAACAGCTCCGGTGCGGTGGATGGTTGCGACAGTGGAGACATAGCAGTGAGGCACAGGATGGCGTGGTCGGAGTGGTTCTGGTACGGCGCCCGTCGGCGTCGGCGTTGTGGAGGCAGCTCTGCCTCCGCTTCAGCTGCTAAGTCCTTGAGGGCGTTGCGGTTGCGGTTGCGTTGGACGACGACGACGGGGTACCGGCTCCAGCGTGATGGAGGAGGGCGCCGGTGGATTGGCCGCTATGGGGTGGAGGACGGAGGAGGCTGGGGTTTCGCGGCTGGTGGAGAGGGCATTTTCGCGCCCACGGAGAATGAATGGGGAAACGGAGGGAGGCGGGGAACTAAGGGGGAACAATGTTTCGGTTTGAGATGCGCTTGTTTGAAATTTGGGGAAAGTTACAAACTTTCCCCCCATCTAAAATTTCGGACATATTGCGGGTTGGGTGTAGGACAGTCATGTCAGGTGTCCCAAATGTGGGCGGGATAGATTTCGGCCGAGCGCATGGGTAGGCGCCCACGGCGTATGAATGCTTCTCTGGCGTCTTGGTGAAGTTACAAACCTACCCCGGTTTAGACCTTTGGACATCGGGCCGATAGGCTACACGGGCCAGAGTTAGGACAGTAATTTCCTACCATCAAAACATTAGTCTCGCGCGGTTTCAGGTGACCAGAGGCCTATTTGGCGCTTCGTTCAATATTTGGGAGCAGAAGCATTAAGGTTCTCTTGAATTGAACTTTCAGGATTTGTCAAACTTCACAAATCTTTACTCTTGAAAATCCTAAAGCTATGATTATTTTGGAATGGAGGGGGTACATTTGAATATACATTGTACATGAGTATATATTAAAAAATATGTAACTTACCTCAGTTCATGCATGGTTCCAGATATAATCTCCTTGGTTGCAAAAAAAGTTAGATATGCGTATGAATATATATATATAGCATGTTCAAACTCACAACAAAGACTGATGCCCCCTTTTACATCTGATTTACAAATGCCATTATCTCGGGTTCAAATAGATGAATGCACTTCCTATGAATTCGAATCTTCGAAACCCCCTTTATGTTGAATTCAACATGTATTCTATTTCGTAGCTAGCAATTTGGAATGTATCCATGCAAGTGATAAATGTATAAAGTGCTTCACACTAACAACATGGAGTGCACTAATTAATGTTTATATATGAATTGCAAAAGCATCCATTGCCTGTATTTCAAACCGCTCTCACTCTATGGATCGATAATATGAAATAAACACATGCACATGCTAGAATTCAATTGCAGTTGAAGAAAGAGCCTACTCCTGGTACTGTATATTAGTGATAGGGGTGTGTACAAAGTACACGTGAATACCAGGCATTGTGCATGTGTGTATACTATCGACGAACTAGCCCCCAAGCTTGTATAACATACTGAGGGCCTAGGGTTACAAATCATATATAGTCGGCTTATCACCAGTGGGGATAGAGTCCTCCGCGACTCTGGTAGCTTTGTGTTATACGCCGAGTCCTCCACATGGGCCTTCGTATAACACGTCTCGGTCCAACCTATATGTGGCGCAGGATGGAACTGACCCATGAGTCTTCACATTGACCCACCACAACTAGAAATGATGTGCCCACCACACCACACACGCAATCGGTCACTAAGAAAATAAGCATATACAATAGTACAACGGTATCTAGCTCACGATACGTCTCCATATTTTGTTGATGACACTGACGGACTTTGCATTTGATGCGTGCTCCATATTTTGTTGACGACACTTACGGTCATTGTATTTGAAGCGAAAGCATGATATGGTCACTGGACTTCAGAATAAGCTCATCACGGTCACCACATACATTTTGTCGTGCTAACCAACATGTGGTTGGATGGTTAGAGGAAAGTGGTTTCTCAAGCCCACCAAGGTTAAAGTCCCGGTGCTCGCATTTATCTTGTGTTAATTTCAGTATTTTCCAGCGACGTACGTTCAGTGGGAGGAGACGTTCCACTCGACTACGAGGCACCTATGGTGAGTTCGTAAAATCTCAAGATCATATATGCTGGCCCACTCTCTCAAAGGTGCTCATAGGGGTAGGGTTCGCGTGTGTGCGCTTATAGCGGTGAGTGCTTGCGCGTATATATGAGCCCTTGCGTCTGTACCGTGTTAAACAAATATATCATGATTATACGGTCACTCGCTCACCCGTACAACTCCGTATTTTGTTGATTACACAATCAATTGACCAGTCAAACATTCCACGCGGCACAACTGGTGTTGCACCATTGGGGCGCGTAACCGTGGGGCCCACCTGTCAGCCCGTATATGAAAGAAAGAAATGGTAGTTTGAGTCTGTACTGTGTTAATAAAATAGGAGTACATTTTAGGGTGATCATATGGACACTGGCTCACCATACAGCTCCATAATTTGTTGATAACACGATCAATTGACCAGTCAAACGGTCCACATTCAGCAGCGCACATTAGCATAGGGCCCACCCGTCAGTGCGTATATGAAGGACATAAATGGTAATAAATGAGTGGTCGGTGGGTATTCGAAGTCGTGAGACCTCTGGTTGGCAGTCACCGGCGGTTGGGGGGCGTTCATTGGGCGGTG